>NC_060079.1:25727272-26030303 GCF_922984935.1 Meles meles
GGAAAGAAAAATCTTCTACCTATTTATTTTTAAATATTTATTTATTTGAGAGAGAAAGAGAGAGAGAGACCAGGGAGAAGAGCAGAGGGAGACAGAGAGAGAGATAATCTTAAGCAGACTCCCCACTGAGATCAGGGCCTGAAGCAGAGCCTGATCTTAAGACACTGAGATCATGACCTGAGCTGAAATCAAAAGTCAGACACTTAACTGACTGAGTCACCCAGGAGCTCCAGAAAAATCTTTTAAAGTAGAATGCCAGAGGAATACAAAGTAAAGCCTTTTTTTCAATGTGAAATCTTTACAGTATTACAAAATGTTAACAAAATTCCCCTTATGAGACTCTTGGCTGAAACACAGAATATTTTTTGTATATATTTCTTGTACAACCTGTTTTCAAAATTAGAAATCCTTAAGCATAAAAAATGAAAAAAGACTCCTTGATTTGTTATATCTGAGAGTGAAAAAAAAAATCTAGCAGCTTAAGCATTCAAACTACTAAAAAAATCAGAATCAGATACAGAAGCAGGAAGGGACCTTTTAGCAGTCCAACCCCCTCAATTCACAGCTAAGGAGCCAGAATCATAGGAAGGTCAAATGGTTGCATAATAAGCTTCTTGGATTCTTTGCCTGTGCTCTTTACACAACACTTTGCTACTTCCCTATTAAAATGAAAAAATTACAGATTTACATTTTATTGCCTACACACACAATTCTGTACTTCATAAAGAACCTGCGCTAGCAAAGTCTTTTTCCTTCTTGTCTATCCATAGAGAAAAGCTTTCAAAATATTTCAGAGATTTCCAGGTATTTCAGAGAAGTAGCCTTCAGGGCTTGCTAATCCTTCAGTTCTTTAGAGCCCATGGTCTCTTACCTGTTTTTAGTCACAGAATCTCATCAAAGTAGAATGAATAAACAGGAGTTTTATAAACGTCAAGGTCTTTAGGTGGAGATCCCTTGCACTAGACTATTAAACTTTCCTCGGCATTAAACCAAAATCACCACATATATTTGGACTATATTAATCTACCAACATGTTTCTCAGAACCATAATCTGACACTGAGTACTCTTCTTATATTGAGGGCCAATGAGAAATGGCATATGTTCTGCCACTAGGAAACAACCTCCTATAGTCATTTAATGGTTCACATGTAAAGATTCACAATGTAGTTCTGAGATAAAACAAACCAAAGTTTCTCCCTTGACACTGCATAATGTTTTCTTTCATTAAATGAAAGCAACGTAATCCATCAAGTTTTCCTTTTCTGTCTTGCTTCAAATGCAGTAGCTTCCCGCAGCCTAGATTTTTCTAACATCATTATTTCACATCTTGCCCACCTTCCCACCCATCTCTCTCCCTGCCTAACACTTGGCTTTTATTCTTTTACTAATGTGTTATGAATTTGTGTTTTAAGATTTTTTTGCCTTTTGCAAACATTATTGTGTTCAAAATGAATACTTTTTAGAATGAAATGACTAATACATAGAAAAATTTCTCACATTTAAATTTTTTAACTGTTCTATACTTTCTTTTTAAACTTTTAAAGTTTAGGTATCATTTACAAGTAATAAAACACTAAGGTAATTGTTTATTAGTTCCATCAGTTGTGACAATTTTAAAATTATCATCTGCTTTATATACTTTTTGGAAGCAAGAAGGGTATAAATGAATAAATAGTCGATTCATTCATGAGTTGACCTGTGACAGACTAACAGGGGGAAAATGGACAAGGGTGAGACTGGAAATAAGAAGACAAGATAAGGCATTATAACAACCATAGAGATAAGAGTGACAGGGTTATCCCAGAAAGGTGGCAGTGAGAATGAAAATAGGGCAAGATAAAAACGATACTGCTATCAAGGTTAGAAAATAACCACTATGAAAACGAAGAGACAGTAAGAGTGGCTGAGGAGCCTCTCTACACATTATTTGTTTATAGTGAGTGTCCATTAAAGATTCATCTATTCATCCAACAAACTATTATAAGCCTATTTTGAATCAGGCATAAAAAAGTCAGATTCTTGCCTCCTCAGTTTCATAACTGTAGCACAAATTCAGTCAAGAACTCACAAGTTGTCCAAATCTTTTAACTTCTAATACTTAACTACAAGAATACTCTCTCACAACCTGATAAAAAATGAGTTCCACAACTAAAAGATTTATACTATTATTGGTAGTGAATAAAACATCCACTTTAGAGGTTAGCTGGCTATTTACCTGGCTTCTTGATGATAAAATTAAAATTTGAAAAGCGAAGACTCACATAGTGAGAATAACTAAATTTCAACTCAGTGGCATATGTTTTTTCAGCCCCCTCTTAAGCTTCACTTAAGAAATAAGTTGAGGGGCACCTGGGTGGCTCAGTGGATTAAGCCGCTGCCTTCGGCTCAGGTCATGATCTCAGGGTCCTGGGATCGAGCCCCGCATCGGGCTCTCTGCTCCGCAGGGAGCCTGCTTCCTCCTCTCTCTCTGCCTGCCTCTCTGCCTACTTGTGATCTCTCTCTCTGTCAATTAAATAAATAAAATCTTTAAAAAAAAAAAAAAAAAAAAAAGAAATAAGTTGATTCACAGACTTACCTTTCAGAAGTGTACAAATCTCATATTAAAATAACAGTTTGGTCTGAGGTTATCAAATACAAAGCACCTATTAAATATACTCAATTCCCTCTATTTAACTCACTATATAAGCAGTTACTATATATTTTTCAAATCTTAACCTAAGGAATTTTCAAGTTATCTAATTTCACTTTGGTTCCTTAATTAGAAGTCAAATGAAGTATCCTGAAAAATCCAGCATTTAATAATCTTCCCCGAAGCAGATGGCCCCTCTGGTACTGTTCTTTTCCTCAACAGAAACAGTGTTCAAAAGTTTATGATTGTGATTCATTCATCAGCAAACATGTGACTAAGGGTCAAACACTGTATAAGAATTAGAAATACAAACATATACTAACATACTGATAATAACAAAAAGCTTAATTCAACAAATAGTGTTCTGGGGCGCCTGGGTGGCTCAGTTGGTTAAGCGGCTGCCTTCGGCTCAGGTCATGACCCCAGAGTCCTGGGATGGAGACCCACGTCGGGCTCCCTGCTCCTTGGAGAGTCTGCTTCTCACTCTGACTTTCTCCCCTCTCATGCTCTCTCTCTCAAATAAATAAATAAAATCTTTAAAAAACAAACAAACAAAAAAAAACAAATAGTGTTCTATAAGCAGCAATAATTCAAACATGAAAAACTGGAAATGAATAACTAGTCCAGTGAATAACAACATCAATATGTGGAAGAATATTCCAATGTAGAATTACTACATTTTAATTCTTTGTTTGAGACAATGCCATAGTCAAAATGAAAGCAGAAATAAACAAGGTCAGGGCACATGACTACTTATTATTTAATGATGACCAAAAAGCTTATCAATTTAATAGATTACTAAGAAATTATAATAGAATTTTTTTCTCAGTAATACAAGCTTATTAACTACTTCTTATTTCATTACTATTCACCTGCCTTCTAATATGAACACTACCAGTGCAATACCCAAAGAATTCAGCCCTTTAACGTTTAAGTTTATTGGTTATAAATAATACTCATTTTTTGGTGTCACTTGACTATAAATTTCCCAGTCAAAACTATAAAAAAAGAACGCAGAATATAATTCAGGCAGGATTCATCAACAAACAACAGAAGTTGCTAAACTTAGTTTTATAATTAAAAAGGTATAAAATCAGCATAAAACATATTACTGCAATGTATTACTTTTAAATTAGGTAATTTAGGAAGAAAAAACAAATCACTCTTCAATTCCCTAAATCTTCCTAACAGATATTTCGAAAGACAGAGTTTGGGCCCAAACTCAATGAAACCAGAGAACAGCAACAGTGAAAAGTAACTGGATCTATCCTTTTCTGAAAAATGGTAGTTTAGAGCAAGAAAAAACATGTATGTGTCCAGAGATTGTGGTATCTTCAATCCTCGAGGAAATAACATCCATATTCAATTATCTCCATCCTGTACATACTTTATTCTTCCAAGTTCTTTGGATTTTAAAAAAATGAGTATCCCTTAGATATAAATATATTCAGAAATAACTCATAGGAGCTTTTAAATGAAGACAAAATCGGAGCCATACACAGTTAATGTCATATTAAGAGGGTAAGAGACAGGCTCAGGGTAATGAAAATAAAATAATGATCCTAAAATTTAGCTAAGTAGTATAACTTTTATTCTCCAAAACTTATTTCAATTGATTTAGGGGAAAAATAGTTTTTTTAAAAAGATGCAACTTAGTTCTGTGCGTAAGATAAATACCACGCCAAACATGAACATTCTTGAATTTATTCTTTTTTTTTTTTTTTTAAGATTTTATTTATTTATTTGACAGACAGAGATCACAAGTAGGCAGAGAGGCAGGCAGAGTCTTAAATTTATTCTTTGGTGAAAGTGAGTTATTTAAAAGTCAAAAGTGCTCTAAAATATTAACTCAGTTTTAAAGGAAAGAGGAAAGAATGTTAGAAAACTGCTTATCAAAAACAGAAGAGATGCAGGATTGGAGCCATTCACAATCATACTAATTAATTCTTGAGGAGCAATTATGGCAAACAGAAGCCAGAAGTGGCAAAATTACCACCGGTCAGTCAAGTATCTCTTATGCCTAAAGATTAAATTTCTCTTTTTTATAAGTCATTAAACAGTTTTTTTCAATGCTATATTAAGATGTCACGATTTTAATTTATAAATAAACACTCATACACATTTTATTTCTTTTAAAAAAGAAATTTAAAAAGTCATATTCCAAACACAAAAGCAATCAAATAAGAGAAAATGGGCTTAATACTGCTGTCTTATTACCAAATAGAAAGAAATAAAAGACAGGAAAGAAGGTGGCCAAAATCCCAGAAGCAATTCCGCATAAAAAGAGTTAAAGGGCAGAGGCTTAGCTCCAGAGCCAGTGACCATTTGCAAGTCTCCTAGGTATACTCCCAGAAGACACATTATCAGATTAAAGGCACAGTAAACAAACGGGGCTGAAACCTTTCTTTGTCCAAGCCCAGCCTCTTCTTCCTGTGATGTCATACTACAAATCTAGCAAGCTTTTCTTTTCCACTTCAGAGAAAGCCCATCTCACAATACATCTGGCAACGGAGGAAAAGGCTTCGATTCAGCAAGAGCTAACACGCTTAGGAATTTATTTCGGAAACTTTTAAAGACTCTTCTGCTTACCAGCATCTGGAATCCACTGCAGGAATACCAACAAGGAAAACTTCATTTAAAAGGAGCAAGTGAGACCAAACTGGAAATGTTTAAGTCTCTGAAACTCTGCACTGAAAGCAAAAAAAGACGGCTACCTTCATCTTAAATATTCTGGAGCGTAAAGAAACTTTAATTTTGGGAATATTCATCTTGACTACTGAAATACAAATTTACCAGATGAGTAGCTTTATTCCCATCTCAGAACACAGCTTTTCTTTAAATGTATAATCCAACAGTTTGGCTTCACTGACTACATTTTTCTCAAAAGTTGTTCGTCAGTTACCTAAACCCTGGATTCATGGATTTTCTGGATTAGAAAATGAGAATATCTTCCTGTTGAAGAACCAAGTGGAAACTTTACAGCAACGAATTTCATGTTTCTTACTGAGATTTCAAAGAAAAAGGAAATATTTATAAAACCATCTAAAGATACAAAGAATTTGCACATACTTTGGAGCTTATAAAGTGATCACAATCTGAATACCAAAGAAGACTGCAGCTGACCAAAGGACTTCAATTCTGTAAATTGGACGTGCCTTTATAATGGTAAGCAATAACAGCTCCAACTGCTCCTATGATGACTCCTTTAAGTACACTTTGTATGGGTGCATGTTTAGTATGGTCTTCGTGCTTGGGTTAATATCCAACTGTGTTGCCATATACATTTTCATCTGCACCCTCAAAGTGCGAAACGAAACCACAACATACATGATTAACTTGGCAATGTCAGATTTGCTTTTTGTTTTTACTTTGCCCTTTAGGATTTTTTACTTTGCAACACAGAACTGGCCATTTGGAGATGTACTTTGTAAAATTTCAGTGATGCTGTTTTATACCAACATGTATGGAAGCATTCTGTTCTTAACCTGTATTAGTGTGGATCGGTTTCTGGCAATTGTCCACCCATTTAAGTCAAAGACTTTAAGAACCAAACGAAACGCAAAACTTGTGTGCATTGCTGTATGGCTAACTGTAATAGGAGGAAGTGCACCAGCAGTTTTTTTTCCATCCACCCACTCTCATTTTTGCTTTGAAAAATTTCCAGAAGCCACATGGAAAACGTATCTCTCAAGGATTGTAATTTTCATTGAAATAGTGGGATTTTTTATTCCTCTAATTTTAAATGTAACTTGTTCTAGTGTGGTGCTAAGAACTTTAAATAAACCTGTTACATTAAGTAGAAGCAAAATAAACAAAACTAAAGTTTTAAGAATGATTTTTGTACATTTGGTCATATTCTGCTTCTGTTTTGTGCCTTACAATATCAACCTTATTTTATATTCTCTTATGAGAACACAAACATTTGTAAATTGCTCAGCGGTGGCAGCAGTGAGGACCATGTACCCAATCACTCTCTGCATTGCTGTTTCGAACTGTTGCTTTGACCCTATAGTTTATTACTTCACGTCGGAAACGATTCAGAATTCAATAAAAATGAAAAACTGGTCTGCTAGAAGAAGTGACTTGAGATTCTCTGAGGTTCACAGCACAGAGAACTTTATTCAACATAACCTACAGACCTTAAAAAGTAAGATATTTGACAGTGAATCTACAATATAAACTGCCAGAAATGAAATCACTGGGACTACACTGGGAACCTCTAAGTTCCTTCAACTGTGAGAAGTGTTTTCTTGGACAACTATTTCTCCACCTCTGAAAGAAAATAAACACGTGGACATTTTAAAGTTATTAGTATAAAAATTGTATTCAAAGTGTTAAGTATTAAAATGTATTCTATTCTTGTATACATACCATTTTATTTTTCTGAGCCATTTTGACCTGTACATTCCTCTTCATTAAAAAAATCCCTAAAAGACTGGTTCAAAGTCTAAAAGTGACTATGACTTAAATCATGTGATGACCATGTGTACTGTTTAATTTCTTAGCAATTTTAAATGATTTATAACAAAATAAACGTTTTGCGTACTTAATATTTTTATTCAACATATATCTAATTTCTATTTCAATCTGAATTGAAACTACTAATCATGTTTTTTGAACTATAACATAAATGAGAAAGGAGAATAATTTGAAATAATCAGTGGTTTTGGAGGGTCTTTAAAAAAAACAGCTTAAAATCTCTTCTCTAGAATAACAACACACTATTTGGGGATCTCGAGCAGTTACAGATAATATCCAGGCTTTTGTCTTTATAGACAATTCATAAGAACCATGTGCTACCTAACCATGTAGTATGTAAGCTTTAAAATTATTATTTTGATCTATTTTCTAGATATAACAGCGCTCAATTTCAAAATAATACATGCCACCAAAATTGAGAGGGAAGAAGCTAACAAAATGCTGTTTTGCTAGGTACATTAAAAAAAAAAAAAAAACTACTTGGAGGTACATTTTAAAGGTATATTTTGTCACAATAAGTAACCTGTATATGCACCTTAAATCAGAAATACCACAGATATTAAGACAGTGAAATACAAGACTTGGTGTTTAGAAAGTGATCAATGACTATATTACTTCCCTTTTCTTTTTTTAATTTATTTTTATTTTTTTGTTAATTTTTTATTTTTTTATTGACATATAATGTATTATTAGCCCCAGGGGTACAGGTCTGTAAATCGCCAGGTTTACACACCCCCTTTTCTCTTTTGACCATTTAAAGTCAAATATTGAACAGCTGAAAATATTTCCACTTAGGCAAAATGTTAATGTATAACAAAATAATTTATAAAGTAAAAACAGTTCCTTATGTAAAAAGCAGCAAAACTACAGGGCCAAATAATTCAGTACAACTACATTTTCATTTCTTAAACACTGATAAGATACTGATTTGAGCTATAATTTAGTAGATATTAAGTACCAACTACACTAAAACTTTTTCATTTTCCGACATATATTTTCTTCTAAATTCAAGCAGTTCTCCAAAGTTAACTATAAAGGAATGCTTTTTATTTGAGAAAATGACATAAATAAATTCAGCATTCAATGTATTTTTATTTTTACATCTAATCTTTCAAGTCTTGAACACAACTTTGGACAAATACTTTTTTTTTTTTAAGCAATATAAGTTTATTAAGTGAAGATACAGAAGAAGCTCTCAAGAATGAGAGGGGTCCCAACAGGGTTGCCATAGGCAATTACTCTTAATTTAAATTTGATTTTTGCTCTTCTCTGGGTTTGGGCTACAATGATTTCAGACAAATCATAGTCATTTGTTAGATAAATAATCCATTTTCAATAAAATAATGGGGGAGGGGGAATTTTCTTTAGGTAGTCATGGTTTCCTTTAGATAAAACCAAAAGCAAAATAAATCCTTAATGTCTTCAATTGGGATACTTTTTATTTGATATCCCTCTTCAGAAAACAAATCCTAGCACTTTTGAAAAGTAACAACTTAATGATGTAGAAAAAGAGGAGCTGAGAATTTGTAACTGAGATTTCTCTCAGTTTCCCTGGCTTAAATATCTGTGAGCAAGATCTCAAAGTATGGCTGTTACTTTAAAATACAAGCAAAACTGTCATTAGATATTTGTTGTTACTGTGATTACTGGAGATATTTTTGTTGCCCTCTTGTCAACAGAAAGATGAATCAAAAGTTTTGTAAGATTTTTCACAAAGTAATAGCTAACAGATAACAAATACTAGTATTCTCTTGAACTTCAAAATCCTGGGTAAAGCTTAACTACACAGACAGTGTAGTTAAGTAGTTGAGTGTACTAAAGTCATTTTCCTTTGTTAGCATTGCACCTTATGGTAAATTACATACTCAGAATTTTCTCTGTCTTCTTTTCCCAGAAAACCTCTTGAGAATGCTTGAGAGTTTTACTCCTTTTACTTAAAAGTGATAGTCCAGGGGCGCCTGAGTGGCTCAGTGGGTTAAAGCCTCTGCCTTCGGCTCAGGTCATGATCCCAGGGTCCTGGAATCGAGCCCCGCAACGGGCTCTCTGCTCAGCAGGGAGCCTGCTTCCTCCTCTCTCTCTCTGCCTGTCTCTCCACCTACTTGTAATTTCTGTCTTTCAAATAAATAAATAGAATCTTTAAAAAAAAAAAAGTGATAGTACAAAGACATCCCTCTCAAAAAACTATGCCCACTGTTTTTAACATGTTTATAAAAGATTTAATTGATCTTCTGTTCCACATTAAAACCCTTCAAAGGAACAAAAGATGAGAACATTTTTAAGGTATGGAAAACAGCTCTCTAGGATCCTAATGACTAGTTCTAAACTCAGAAATGACCTTTTCTGAGGAAATAACAATTAAGTAACTAGTTTATCAAAAGAACATATGAAAATATATGTGCTATACATAATATATATACAAAAAAATTAAAGAAACTAGACACACTACTTCATCAAGGAGTTTTGACTATATTCTACATTCAAAATACTGAAAGTGGATTTGAGGTATAAATTTATAGATGCTGGTATTTAAAGATTAGTCACTCAATTGAGTAATATAAACTATAATAATCAAAAACTTCATATAAAACTTCATATCCCGGGGCGCCTGGGTGGCTCAGCGGGTTAAAGCCTCTGCCTTCAGCTCAGGTCATGATCCCGGGGTGCTGGGATCGAGCCCCGCGTCGGGCTCTTTGCTTAGCTGGGAGCCTGCTTCCTCCTCTCTGCCTGCCTCTCTGCCTACTTGTAATCTCTATCTGTCAAATAAATAAATCTTTAAAAAAAAAAAAAAAAAAAACTTCATATCCCCATCTGAGAAACATTTAATTTATGACTCATATCTAAAGCAACTGTTTTTTGGTTCTGTAATTTTGGACCCCTAATGAATGAACCTGATATGTGATCTCTTATATATCTCAACATATTAAGTTACTATTGCCTAGCAGAATCTTTACTACTTTCCAACACTCAATTTTTTTTTAGTACTTACATGTCAATCCAACCCAGATGCAAGTAAGGGAAGATAACCTGGTGCTCTTAGTTGTGAATAAACTGGGCTAGGCTGGAAATCAAATTATCCATTTATAACATGATTTCCAAGAAATAAATTCTAAATTAAAAGGAACTAATGGGGCGCCTGGGTGGGTCAGTGGGTTAAGCCTCTGCCTTCAGCTCAGGTCATGATCTCAGGGTCCTGGGATCGAGTCCCACATCCAGCTCTCTGCTCAGCAGGGAGCCTGCTTCCCCCTCTCTCTCTGCCTGCCTCTCTGCCTACTTGTGATCTCTCTCTGTCAAATAAATAAAATCTTTAAAAAAATAAATAAATAAAAGGAACTAATGGACAAAGTTAAGGGCACAAAACATCTTTAAATAGACCAGACTATTTAATGGTCCACAATATCTAATTACAACATTTTCCAGAAATCAACATACACACTTTCCTAAAATCACAAATTCTTAATTACCTATTTAGTCTTTCTTCAACCTTTTTACCTGATGTCTGCTACCCATTTTTTGACAGTCAATTTTACAAAAATACAAAGAATTATCAATTAAACAATGCAACTGATCAGGATAATAGAATAGTATGAAATTAACTCCAGGCCAACTTCTCTATCAAGTCCTCCCCCTTCCTCCTGTTCTCAAAAAAGATTTACTCCAGGGCACCTGGGTGGCTCGGTTGAGTGACTGCCTTGGGCTCAGGTCATAATCCCAGAGTCCTGGGATCTAGTCCCACATTAGGCTCCCAGCTACATGGGGAGTCTGCTTCTCCCTCTGACCTCCCCTCTCATGCTTTCTCACTCTGTCTCTCTCTCTCTCAAATAAATAAATAAAATCTTAAAAAAAAAAAATTTACTCCAGTAACTCCTTAAAAGGATACAAAACAATCTCTCATCACACTGATTCAAGTGCTGAAAGCAGTGCCAAAAACAGAATCCAAGATATAAGACCCCAGAAGCAGAGATAATTCATGAACTTAATAACCACTCTTCAAACTCAAACCTCACTTTACTCATATAGCATCAACTCATCAACTAATTTTTGAAAATAATTAAAATTTAAGTAAAGAGTAAAATGAGAAACAAGTATGTGTTATATACTTAAAGCCAAATTATAGTTAAAAGCCATAGGGCGCCTGGGTGGCTCAGTGGGTTAAAGCCTCTGCCTTCAGCTCGGGTCATGATCCCAGGATCATGGGATCGAGCCCCGCATCGGGTTCTCTGCTCAGCAGGGACCCTGCCTCCCCCTCCCTCTCTGCTTGCTTCTCTGCCTACCTGCGATCTCTGTCAAATAAATAAATAAAATCTTAAAAAAAAAAAAAGCCATAGGGTGTATGTGCTGAGTTCTATTAACCTTCGCATCAACATGACTTCTGGTAAATTCACAATTTAAAACTAAAAGAGTCTACAGCTCATCTTAACTGAAGAATTAATGGGCCAAGTAACTTGCATAAGGTCACATAACAAGTTAAGGTAGAGCCAGGAGAAGAACTTGGGGGTTTTTGTTTGTTTTTGACTTATCTATTTCTTTAATGGTGGTCAGGGAAGCAGCACATGCAAAGACCCTTCGTATACCGAAAGAACTAAAACAAAGCTAAAGTAGCTGGAGATAGAGGGCTGAGGCCTTACATGTACTTATAGGCCATAGTACAACCATGTTAAGATCTGAGGAGATGTGGAAAGCCCTGAAGAATTTCCAGTTGGGAGAGAAATGATAGATTTGCATTTCAGAAAGATTCCTCTGATTACAGGGTAGAGATGCATTTGTCTTCAGCAAAATGAAAACTATCACAATAAGAGAGATATATTTATTCAATTTTAACTAAAAGAGCTGTTCTAAACCTTTATTTTATATTTTCTCCCTTATAAAATGGCCTTTCTTTTTTGAAATGATGCTGATGAAAGATGGCAAGAATATTTTAATGTCATCACTTTATAAAATTAAATGAGCAACCCTTGTGAAGAAATTGGTACATTCATACACTGCTGATGCGAACAGAAAATGGTATGACCCTTATGGACAGGAATTTGGCAATATCTCTCTCTCTCTCTTTCTCTCTCTCTCTCTCTCACACACACACACACACACACACACACACACACACACTCACTCTTTAAGCCAGCACTCTCATTTCTAGGTGTGTACCCTGAAGACATAATTTCAATAATGTAAACACACGTACAAGGTGCAGCAGTATTTGAAACTGTAAATATTGGAAACTACCTAGAAGTCCAAGCACAGAAGACTGGCTGAATAAATTGCAGAACATATACAATGCAGTACCTCAAAGCTGTAATAAAGAATGAGAAAGAGCTCTATGAACCGGTAAGCCGAGATTTCCAGGAAGTGGTAAGTGCAAAAAGTAGTGTAAGATACTTATGGCATGCTATCTTTGGTATAACAAAAGGCAAAATAAGACAGCATACATACATTTGCTTATTTTCATCAAAAGAAATATAAGAAAGATAAACCAAAAAGCAAGTAATAGGGGTGAAGCACAGCACAGAAAGGACATGGTAGGTTATGACACTTATCTGAGTGTAAGATTCCGGGAAACATGTTCATGTTATACATCAGGAATCAGAAAACTCTTTTCTTCAAGGGTCAGATAGTGAGTATCTTAGGCCTATGGGCTATAAGGTTCTGTTGCTATTTCTCAACTCTGCCTTACAGCATAAAAGCAACCACAGACAAAACATAAGTGAATGAGTGTTGCTGTGTTCCAATAAAACTACACAATCAGGTGGTTGGCCTGGGAGCTGTATGTGCCACTTCTTGTTCCACATAGTCAAAAAACTAAAGCCAACAAGGATGGGAAAGAAAAAAAACAAACCCACCCTAGAACTACATCCATAATTGGTACTCGGCACGTAATAGTTCTCAATCACCTGTTGAATGAATGAACCTTAAAATTCTATTAAAAGACGAACATGAGTTCTAGTGGGTAGTGGGGCGCCTTGATCTCAGGACACCGAGATTATGACCTGAGCTGAAATCAAAGAGTCAGATGCCAACTGAGCCATCCAGGTTCTACCCTCCCCTCCACCCTACTCCCTATCAGCCGCCCCCCCTTTAAATAATCATTGTCACCACTGTTACCATGTTATATTGGGACTACTACAATTACATCCTCGGCCTGCTTCCTTTTTTTTTTTTTTAAGACAGTATTTATTTATTTGAGAGACAGGAGGAGAACACAGAGGCAGAGTGAGAGGGAGACTAAGAATCCCCACTGAGCAGAAAGCCCCACACAGGGCTTAACCCCATGATCCCAAGGTCACAAACTAATCAGAAGGCAGACACCCAACCGACTGAGCCACCCAGGCACTCCCTCAGCCTGCTTCCTGTTTTGTTCTCTTCAACCATCCAGGACAGGTCAACCAGATTTACCTATTAAATCACCACTTTATACCAATCACTTAACGTCCAGTTTTTTTGGGGGGGGGGCGGTTGTTCATTTTTTAGAGAGGGAGGGAGAGGTGGGATGAGGGGCAAAGGGAGAGGGACAGATCAGTCTTCATGCCCAGTGCAGAGTATGAAGTGGGGCTTGATTTCAGAAACCCTGAGATCATAACCAGAGCTAAAATCAAGATTTGGAGGCCCAGGGGGACTGAGCCACCCAGGCGTCCCTGTCCAGTTTTAAAAGTTGTCAGATTCTCCATTGCTTGAAAGAGAAAGTCCAGTTTCAAATTTCAGCATTCTCCAAAATACAGTCCTGACCTCTCAATTTTTTGGTGTATCTTCTCTCTCCCAAATAAGATTCCTCCACTCCTGGATGGTCTACTACATGTCCTGTGTTCCTAACTGGAATTTTATTGACTCTAGACATTTAGGCACATGACAAACTAATTGCCCCACTCTCTACCCCAATCAATAAAACTCACTGTGCCCCTTTTCTCTGATAAAATCCTTTTCATCCTCCAAGGGCCAGTTCAACTCCTAAACGAAATCTTCTTTGATAATGCTTATTGTCTATATCACTTATTTAGTTTTTTTTTTCTGCATTTGTTACTTATCCTTTTATCTTCCTGACACCTCAAGGTCCTTAAGGAAAGGGATTATGTTCTGTACTTCTTTGTATTCTTTATAGCATCTAACATAGGTTAGATTTATTTATTATAGTGAGAGAGGGAGCATGGCGGGGGGAGGGCCAAGGGAGAGGGAGAGAGGGAGAATCCTTAAGCAGACTCCCCACTAAGCACAGACACCACCCCCCCCACATGAGACTTATTCCCAGGACACTGTGATCATGACCTAAGCCAAAATCAGAGCTGGCCACTTAACTGAGCCACCCAGGTGCCCCTGAAGGTTAATTTTTAATAACCAATATGTATTTCCTTATTATAGTACCTACTCTGGATATTTGTCAGTGTAGCTCTAATAAATGCCCTATATTTATACACAAAAATGTAAAGAAAATAAAAGCTGCCTCTTATATCATGTATGGTACACTTAATTCTTCAAAAGCCAAAGAAAGAGAATAAAGTTTCCTTTGTTAATACTACTCTATGACACAAGAATTCAACTCTTGCCGTTATCACCATAAACTTGATTTACCTTAGTTACTATTGAATCCCCACCTTTAGATGAGGTTATAGAGTTGTTAAAAGAAACCACTGTGTTATTTAAGACATTCTTTATGTAACTATGGATTTCTTTTTTGGAACAACTATTTTCTAGACCTGTTGTATCCTAGAATTGTTCCCACTTTTTTCTCTCTGCACTCCTGTTTAATTCTTAGATCTCATAATTTCTCCCTTCTTGGTTTTGTTTTTTAATTTGTTAAATCATATTCTCTAGTAATTTTATTTCAAAAAGGATAGTCAAGAGATAGACCTTCTGAGCCTTAGATGTCTGAGAATTGTTTCATTTTACCCTCTGGTTTGACATGTAGGTTAGACACAAAATTCTAGGTTATCAGATATCAATACTCCTACTAAAAACGTTGATGCTGATCTGGATCTTACTCCACTGTAATTAACTTACTTTTTCCTGGCTGGAAGCTTTTATGATTTTCTCACTACATTTGGAATTCTGAATTTTTCATCAAGATGTATCCACATACATTTATCCCATTTGGACCTATGAACCCTTTCCACTAGATCTTCTGGTTTTGAAAATTTTTTGTTATTATTTTTTTTAATCTGATCTTTCTTTTGGCGATGGGTATTAACTGAGGTTACCCAAAAAATACCAAAGTTAGGGCAACATAACCTCACAGCACAGTAATTTGATGCGCTTTTGTCTTAAGAAGAATTACCTATCCTGTATCATTTTTTCTTCAAATCTGTTATAGAAGTCTATAGATTCATCTAATTTACCTAACTTACCTAATTTATAGATTTACCTACTTCTCTGCTCCGCTTCTCTTATAGACTCAGCAGGAAGCTGTAGGTACCGTGTGTGTGTGTGTGTGTGTGTGTGTGTGTGTGTGCATGTGTGTATGTGTGAATACACAAAAGTTGGGGTGGGGTCAGACATGTATTTGTATAGTTTGTACACTTCACAAAAGCACATGGCTTCAGCATAAATTTCTCATACCAAATCAGGAGTACCTGTATCCAAAGGGGCATCATTTTCTAATTCCTTAGTACAGAGGAATGTGCATTTTCCTGATTCTTATAGGTTGGTATGGACTGAGGTGGGGGACTGGTCCAAATGTTTCATGGACTAACGTTCTCAAGATATAGTGGCCAGAGAAGCAATACCAGCATTGCCTAGAAACATGTTGGAAATATAAATTCTTGGGCACTATCCAAAAAATTTGGGGTTGCACCCAGCAATCTGTGACCTGTGTTTTAACAAGTCCTCCAGGTCATTTTGATGCATGCTCAGGTTTGAGAGCTACTGGCAGACAGCACTTTTTAAAAAAAAATTCTCCTGATTGCTGCCTTACTCTCTATAACTGCTACTTTGAGCTTGGAGGTTAAGACTCCCACTTCCACCAGAGCCCTTTCCTGTGTGTATTCAGAGCTGTGGTTTTATCAACTTTGGTCAATCCTTCAATATGTCCGTCACTTACTTTTTATCCTCAAACCTGAATCAACTGCTCAACTTCCCTCCATAGTTTTTCTACTTTATCGTCTCAGTATTGCAGGATTTCACCCCACAAGTGCTTTTTAGTTTTCCTTTCTGTAACTTTTGGAGGAGTTTGGGGGGAGGAAGCAGGTAAAGGTGTGTGGTCAGTTTGCTATTTCGAACCAGAAATATTTTTTTAAAAAGCAATTTCACATGTGATGTGATGAGCACTGGGTGTTATGCACAACTGATGAATTGTTGAACACTACATCTGAAACTGATGGTAATATTATATGTTGATTAATTGAGATATAAATAAATAAATAATAAAAGTGATTGCACGGTATAAATTCAACAAGAAAACATTATACTACTTAAACCCTTTTACTCCTGCTGGAAAATAATATGCAAAGGGCTTTTTCATCAAAACAAAGCAAATCCATTAATTATGAACAACATAATTTTTAATTTACTTTCTTTAAAAAAATGCTAATATTTTAAACTATTTAACCAATTATTGTTAAGCTCATATTTTAATAGTCAAAAAACCTATGAATCACTTTATTACAATTCTTTATTTTAAAATAAAGAACTTTCATTTCATTATATGAGTGTAAAATATTCATACTGGACTAAATTTAGGCTTTCCAGAGGAAAAGATTTTATGTATAATGAAAAGCAGTTTACTGAAATAAAAATAAATATTAAAACAGCACTAAAAATTATACTTTTGGCTTAAATGTCACATATGTGATTTTTGCTGATGGCCAACATAACTGGTTTCAAAACTGTTGGACAAAAATTATTATATTTTGTGTTGTGCTCTTATAAGTTTTTTTAGACTGAAACACACATAATTTTGATATAAAGAGAAGGGAAAAATATGGACATATGTTTAAAAAATCAAAAGGGACAATTATAAATAGTTTGTCTGTAAGAGATTATGGAAAAAGTTGTTGTTCTTCCCCCAGAAATAATCACAAAGGTCAGGTATATCATTTTTGCATTATCATGGCAATCTCCATCCACCCATGCCCTTTATTCTTCACTTAAAACTGGACTGTGGAAAAGTTTATTTTCAGAAGAACTTGTTTAAATATGTGAGTTAGATCCTGGTTTAAAAGTACATAGTACTGAAAAAAAAAAAAAAGTACATAGTACTGAAAGTTTCCAGTATGCCTGTTACAAAGACAATGCAAACTTGATATTTTTAAGAACAAGTTTATATTTTTATGAGTTCAGTATTGGATTAGGAAATCCTATGTTCATTTTTGTTTAGGGCTGACTCGTGTATTGGTAAGAGAGGAGTCATTTTACTTTTCCACCTTTCTCATTTTTACTGTTGAAAGAAAAAACCAAAATGACAAAACTTAAGTTATAAAAACTAGTGTTACTTAATATAAAAATGAAAAACTTTTAATTATCTTAAAACATAGAAAGAGTAAGGATAATCATATATTAATAAAAATAAGTTTTTATTAATTTATTAGTAAGGATAAAAATGATCAGATATTCAACTCTAAAAAGGAAATGAATTTAAATACAAGATAGCAAGGCAGATTTCTGTTAGTCTTTGGCATATAATCAAATCTTAAAGAGAAATTATGTTACATTTTAACAGAAGCAAGAAACACTGAAACTTAGCAAGAAGAATATAAAGCTTTTGAAAGAGAAGCAAATCCAGCTGTTTCCTATTCGACATTTCCTAATCAGTTCTAAATCCATATTTACAGAAAGATACCATAAATGCTTTTGATATTTGGCTATTTCTGACAATGGTAGAAAATACGAAGAACCAATCAGTAAATTAATAAAACCAAACACACAAGGGCCACTGACATGCATTTTGAAACAGACTAGGTTGTGACCATTCAGTTTCAAGAACATGTCATAAATATTTAGAAAAGATAAATATCAAAAAGTTGGTCCTATTTTATTATGAAAAGTAACAGAATTTAATTAAATGATTTAGGAACAATCACCCCAGAGTGTTGCTAAAATTTTATTAAATTCATTAATAATAATAGCTTCTCATATTGCTGAAGGAATTTAGAAACTATATTAACTAAAATAGATTATCTCATAAGATACTTCTATTTTTTGTTTCTTCCACATTCAGATTCCAGAACTGTTCCTCACTATTAAAGTTAGGAGATAACTACAAGTTTAGAGACTGAAAATTCTAAGATTATATTCCAGAAATTTCCTAACATCATGACCTTGTAGAAGACACTCTGAACAAGAGTACAACTGCTTCCATTTCCACAGGTCCATAAGCACAAAAGTTCTTTCTGAGCTTTTCTTCTACAATTGCTATCTTCCTTCTTGTTTGTACTTGAATAATGAACTAACACTGCCCTCAGGTAATTACTGACATGATTCATAACTAAAGCAATATAACAAATTCCAACTGCAGTATAATAGTGAACACTGCCTACATTTAACAATACTGGAATTCAGTTACACCTTTTCCCCCTGAACTTTTTCCGTTTTGAAAAGGCAACGGGAGAAGGGAACACCCCAGGAGAAAAGTTCTACATACTTCCAGTAGCGAGGATAAACAGATCCAATACTGTTTAACTGTATTCTCAGTTCTCTGTTCTTAAGATATCACTCTATAGTAGAAGAAAGGGAATGAAGGAAACTAATAAATAATCGTTCTGTTTATAAAATGTACCATTCTCATAAGTGTTCATTTATTCCTCATAATAATTCTGAAAGGTAAATACAATTATCCCCATTTTACACACAAGGAAACCTGAGATGCAGAGACATGACTTGTTCATAATCACACCAAAGCAAGTTACATAATTTCTCTGAACCTCAGCTTTTCTTATTTGTAAAACAGGGATGGCATTATTTACCTTCTGTGAAAACTGCAATCTGGTAACTTAAAGCCCAGGTTCCTTCTGCTGCAGCACAGTGACACACAGAGAGAAAGACACAAATACAGATAAAGTAAGAATAAAGAAACCAATCACAACACTGAGTATATCCAACAGTAAGCTAATATACACCATAAGGGAGCACAGAGATTAAGAACACCGTCTCTGGAACCAGATAGCCCGAGTTAAAATTCCGGCTCTGCCAGTCACTTAGTTTTGTGGACCTGCAATATAACAAACTCCACCTGCAGTATAACAGCAAACACTGCGCACATTTAACAATGCTGGAGTTCAGTTACATCTTTATAAGGAAAAGGTTCTCAATTTCTCTGTGCTTCAGTTTCTTCATCTGTGAAATGGTGATAATGACATCATCTATTTCAGAGTTTGCAAAGTAAAGGAGTTAACATATTATACTTTTAACAGTGCCTGTGACAGCACACATGCAAAAGTGTTATCTATTGAGATTTCTACACTGCAATGTTATAAGCATTAGTGAGGATAATTTTGATCCTGGTCTGTATGATGATCAGGAAAGATTCCAAAGAATTAAGCTGGTGATGAGCTTTGTAAAAGCACTGCTTCCTACAGCAAGTTTCTATGAGCTACACCTAAGGGACATTTCTGAGTTATTAATTTTTTTTTTTAACATTCCTTGATTTCTTTAGTCCTTATACCAATTCATGAATAAGGAAAACATATAATATGGACAATAGGAGAGGAGAAAGGGAGACAAGTCTCCTCCACAGTGAACACTACCAATTACTCATGTATATCAGAGTGTTCTAAAGATTAAAGAAGAAGGCAAATGCATAGAGAAAAGAATAGTCAAACATGGCATGCAAGACTAGAAGGCACCTGAGTGAAGGTTTAGATAGGAAAAGATTTTATGTTTAAAACCGTAAATAGATCTGGATCAAGAGCTCAGGCTCATATCAGCATTTAGTACAGAAGAAGACTTGGACTAATTTATAATAGCCATCTCAGTTACTTTGGGTTTCCCATTTATTGTTTTTTAACATATAAGAAACCATATAAAAAACCAGTTTAATGTCTCATTGATTCTTAACAATTATGAAGAAATGGAATTATTTTACTAAATTGAGTTTATATTCTTAGATCTTTTAAAATAATCATCTATTCATTTTTCAGTGGATAATTCATTCAGATTAACTAAATTATTATCCTTATTTTTGTGTGTGTTTTTCTGAACATCTGTATTTTTTTAATTTTTCTCTATACCAGCCCACTAGTAGAAAACAAGGATATTATCAGAAATTTTATTTCTATGATATTGCCTTTCCTTACTTTCCCTGTTCACGCTCTACATTTTTTCATTCTTACAGAAGACTTTAGGAATACCTGGGATCTTTTATTAAAAGCTAAGAGAAAACTCAGTTCTAACATTTCAGCCTATGAAAACAAACCTAGCTTTGAAATTCACTTCAGGGGCGCCTGGGTGGCTCAGTGGGTTAAAGCTTCTGTCTTTGGCTCAGGTCATGATCCCAGGGTCCTGGGATCGAGCCCCGCATCTGGCTCTCTGATCAGCATGGAGCCTGCTTCTTCCTCTCTCTACCTGCCTCTCTGCTTACTTGTGATCTCTGTCTGTCAAATAAATAAAATCTTGAAAAAAAAATTAAAAAAAAATAAAATTCACTTAATTTTTTCCCCATTTTATTTATTTTTTTCAGCATAACAGTATTCATTGTTTTTGCACAACACCCAGTGCTCCAAGCAAAACGTGCCCTCCCTATTACTCACCACCTGTTCCCCCAACCTCCCACCCCTGAATTTTTATCCCTCCCTTCAATCTCCTTGAGGTTGTTGATCCAAATACCTAATTTCATCAACCCTAAATTATAATGGATTCTAAAAATATATATATTAAAATCTCATTTCCAAGAGTCGTATAAATCAAACACATATGGGCACTAATTACTTTCTCTTAAAATATAATCTGTTCTTTTTTGTAAAGTTTTCTTTTAATCTTTTCTTCCTAAAGGATCCAGCAGACCAATAATGACAGTGCACTGCACAAAGGAGCTGGTTCCCAAATGGTACTTTCTTCCCTTCCTATTACGAACTAGCTTCTAGACAAAACACTTACCTCGTTATTCAAGATAAAAAAAAATGTATTTTTTATTTTTATATTATTTATTCTAAGTGAAAATATATGATATTTTCACTTAGAATAAAAATAACTATTTATGCTGTTGCCTTTTATAATGCCCCACATGCTTGACTACATGTTATAGTGGTAATAAAAACAGTGTGAATCAACAGAAATAAAAGGGCACAATGAGAGGAACACTTTACTAGATGAACACAAAATTTGGAATAAAACCTGTCTGGAGTAAAATGCTGACTGGGTGACCTTAGACAAATTAAGTAACCTTCCTAAGCCTGTTTCCACTTTTATAAAATGAAAATAGTTTTAACAACTTCAAAGGATTGTTGTGAGAATTAAATTAGACAAACAGTTTTGGTGTACACACACTTCATTTTTAATTAGTGTATAGAATTAATTGGTACATTTGTACAATATTTCCTTTACTAAGAGAACTATCTTTCCATTTTTAATGAGGTTAAAAACTCTAACTTAAAAAAAAACAACCTTGAACTTTTAAGACAAAATTAGTCTTGATGAGTACTAAATGAGTACTCATCTACCACTGCCAAAGCTAGGCCATAATTTCCCCCAATGTGTCTAATTCCAGGTTTTCCTACTTCTGTGTCTTTCCATATTTTTACATCTGTTGCAGGTCTTTTCCTATCAACATATGATTATTCCCTCCTTTGACCCTTGTGGCTTACCTTACTCACTTTTCCACCAGGTACCAAGCAAGCTCCTATAAGACTAAGGACAATTTTCCATGTCATTATATATCTCACAAGGACAAGTACAATTCCTTTCAAATATCTGATATACAAAATACTAGGTATGGCCCAAAGAGAACTGGGAAAAATTGAGTTAAAGGAGAACACAGAAATGAGACTTCTGAAAGAATCTTCCTTTAATATTTTATAAAAGAATCTTCCTTTAATATTTTATAAACTGTGAAGCAATTTAAAGGAATATGGATCTATATTCAGTATTGGCAAATAAGTCCTTTAACATTAAAATAGTTTTGTAGAAACATAAAATATTTGAACTAGAAGAACTCAAATCTTTTGGTCTATCTCAGCTTACAAAGCAAAAAACTAAGACAAAAACATTAACTTGCACATGAAAGAGTCAGGGCCTAAAACGGGTCTTCTGTTTCCACATCAGGCAGGTTATCAGTCACTGGATAAATGCAGTTTGTTCCACAAATAAAAGAACTTTCTGGCTCTAGTAAGTGTTTGAGGACTAGTGGAAGTGAGGCTAAGAAGGGCCAGATTCCATAACCAGAGAAAAGAGGTTAAATTTTTCTGAATGGCAACAGGGACCTATTGTAAGTTCTTGGAACAGGAGAAAGGCATACATAAATATTTAGAAATATTAACTTAGCACCAAAGTTTAAATGGAGGATAGTGGCAAAGCTGGGAGATCAAACAGGAGCCTAAATGTAAATGAAAAAAGGATTTAAAAATTAATAAAATAAATCTAAGAGACATATATATGTATTTTTCTTTAAATTGTAAGATTCTTAAATATTCAGTATTCAAGCCTGGATAACTTGAAAAGTAATGTAAAAACATAAATATTGGTAAACAAAGTTGTACTTAGAACAAAAAAGGCAATTTCACTTTTGATTAATGAAGTCTCCTAAATCTTAAGAAACTACTAGTTCGTTATGGGAGGTACGGACAAGAAATTAGGAACACACTGGGTCAGAGCGAGAAAGGTTAAAGCCTTAGCTATACTTTCAGAAAGAATCAGATTTAAAAAAAATTAAAACAGGGGCACCTGGGTGGTTCAGTCGGTTAAGCATCTGCCTTCAGCTCAGGTCATGATCTCAGGATCCTGAGATTGAGCCCCACATTGGGCTCCCTGCTCAGGGGGGAGTCTGCTTCTCCCTCTGTCACTCCCTTGTTTGTTCTCTCTCTCTCTCTCAAATAAATAAAATCTTTTTTTAAAAAATTAAAATAAAATGTTTTCTCTTGCTGGCAAAAAAGTAAGTATACAGTTATTCTAAATAACTCATGAAGAGCTTTTTAAAAACCCAACATAAAATATTTTCCTTTATCATAACATGGCTATTATATCAATACAATATATGGCATTATATTATTTCATCATCCTTACCCATATTCTTAGAAAACTGTTATAAATGACTTAATCATTATCTTACAGTTCACTCACTTTCCTGAGACACAGCTCTCAGTAAAATGTAACTTTAAAAAAAAAAAAATGTCTCATGGTAGATACTAAAACCTTCTGTAAAGTGTACCAGAGGTTAATTATCTACCATACAAATATAGAACAGATATCCTTTTTGGCTTTTTCAAAGCCACAGGCTTTTCTGCCTTTTGTGTTCACTTCCTATCAAATTTGGCATTCAAAAGGACACCAAAGAAGCTTAAAAATTTGTTTATAGTTTCTTCATCAAATTGGGACTCTAAAAATATAAGCTTTTCATTATAATGGTGCTGGTATGTAAAATAGGTCTTTTAAAATTTGGAAAAATAATAAGAGAGAAATGTTTTTAATCTTTTCTATGTAAGTGCTGAAGGAAGAAATTTGCTAATGTTTGGTGACTACGGGAAGGTAGTATGACAGAATCCATTTTAATGAGTCAGCTATATTTAACAACAATTAAAGGATACTCAACTTTCTTGTGACTTACTAAAATTAAAACAATAGTTAATAACTAGTACTTCTATGATCTCCATATAATAAGTACCCCTCCAAAACTATATTATTCAGAAGATATGATGCATTTAATATAGGAAAATAGAAATAAAATATTTAGGATACCTTAAATATACATATTTATAAAAATTTTTATCAGTAAATACTATGCATAACTCTTTCAGCCATGATGATGAAGGAACAAATAGGACTTGCTTAAACAACTAAAAAATTGAACAACATAAATGAAACAATAGATTTCTGCGTTGAACAGCAGGTAGCAAAGGACAGTAATCCCTGAGAAAAAGAAAACACATGGTAAATCCAACCACTGCCTCAGTTTACTGCATGGAGAGAGTTCCCTGGCTACAAAGCAAAGAGAAGAAAAAGCCCATTGGTCTCCCTGGCAGAAAACAGAGCTCAGAATTCAAGGAAGCCAAGGTAGCTAAAATTAGCTGCACAGAATACCAGAGGAAGGAGTTACACAGAAAGGAAAGAGTTGCAAAGAGAGAGCTCCAGAGATCTACAGAGGGTTATGCTCAAGTCTTCAGAGGAGAACCTATCAGAACCTATCCAGAGCCAAAGGAAATAAAAAACAAAAACAAAAACAAAAAAACACTGGAAAAAGCAGAGCCATTTCAGAAGCTAACACAGAGCCAAGAAGAGTTCTGATTTCCACCAACCAGAGTGGATAAATCTTTTAATACATGTGACATAGGGTAGAGTACTCAGAAGGGTGTTATAGATTAGCCATAGATTAAAGACTGCTTGGGCTTTGTCCAAAAACAACAAAAGCCTTAAAAAGGATCAAATTATTTCCAAGAATCTAAATTCTGTACCAAAACACAAAGGAAACATACTGAAAGGAACATGAAAATATCTAGGATTCCATAAGGTAAAAATCACAATGTCTGGCACCTGATAAAAAAAATTACAAAGTAGACCCAAAAGGCAAATAAATAAATAGGAGAAATATCAGTCAATAAAAACAGACCTAAACACAAAGATGTTAGAATTCATAGACAGGGACTTTAAAACTGTTATTATAACTATATTCCATATGTTCAAGAAGGTAAAGGAAAGCCCAAACATGTTTTTTCACCTAACATGTTAAAGAGAGATACAGAAGACGTAAAAAAGGATTCACATAAAACTTAAAGATGATAAATATAGTGTCTAAGATTAAAAATTGCAGTAGATAGAAAAATAATAGTAGATTAGACATTTCAGAACTTGAAGACACAGCTATAGAAACAATCTAAAATGAAACAAAGACAAACACCTGGGGAAAAAAACAAAAACAGAGTAACAGATTATTAGGTAACTTTAAGTTACCTAATACATTTATGACTGGAATCCCTGAAAGGAGAGGTAGGAGGAGTCAACTAAAATATTTTAAGAAAATAATAGACAAAAATTTCCAAATTTGATGAAGCCTATAAAGTCCACATATCCATAATCCTTTTGATACATTGCTGAATGTGGTTTGCTAATATTTTTTTTTTTAAAGATTTTTTTACTTATTTATTTTGACGGAGAGAGATCACAAGTAGGCAGAGAGGCAGTCAGAGAGAGAGAGGGAAGCAGGGCAGGCTCCCTGTCGAGCAGAGAGCCCGATGCGGGACTCGATCCCAGGACCCCGAGATCATGACCTGAGCCGAAGGCAGCGGCCCAAACCACTGAGCCACCCAGGCGCCCCTTTTGCTAATATTTTTTGAGGATTTTTGCATCCATGTTTATTAGGGATTTTGGCCTATAGTTTTCCTTTTTTTAAATGTCTTTGCCTGGTTTTGGTATCAAGGTAATGCTAGACTCGAAGATGCATTTGGAAGCTTTCCTTCCTCTTCTTTTTTTTGGTAAAGTTTGAGAAGAATACGCGTTAACTGTAAGTGTTTGGTGGAATTCACCTGTGAATCTCTCTGGTCGGTAGTTTTTTGATTATTGATTCAAATTCATTACTAGCAATTGGTCTGTTCAGATAACATGATACTGTATATACAAAATCCTAGGTTCCACTAAAAAATTAGCACAATAAATGAATTCAATAAAGTTGCAAGATACAAAATTAATACCAAAAAAATTGGATGCATTTCTATACACTGATAACAAAGTTGCAGAGAGAGAAATTAAGAAAACAATTCCATTTAAAATTGTACCACAAAGACTAAAATAGTTTGGTATAAACTTAACCAAGGAGGTGAAAGATCTGTATCTGAAAACTACAGAACACTGATGCTGCCTATAAGAAACCTACTTTAAGTATAAAGACACAAATAGGTTAAAAGTAGAAGAATGGGAAAAAAATACGTGCCAAGCTAATATTAAAGAAAAGAAATCTGGGGTGGTTTTACTGACCAGACAAAGCAGTTTTCAGAGCAAAGAACAGTACAACGGATAAAGAGGGTCAGTTCATAAATTAAGGGGTAGATTAATCAATAAGACATTACAATTCTAGTTGTTTTTGCACTTAAATTCTATATGTAAAACAATGAACTAGGTATTGTACAAAAATTTTTTAAGAAGTTAGACGGATCTTTTCTTTTCAGGAACTCTCTGCCCCTCCTAGAACCTCTGATCTCAGAGTCACTTCCATCAAGCACTGAAGACTTTGGTGCCTAGTCCACATTCCTCTCTACCACATGTCCAGGTGACTTCATCTCTCAGCCTCTTGATTCCTTGACCCACCTCATTTCCAGTGGTTTTCATCTCCATTCCAAATCATTCATGTGCTCCCAACATTATTTCTTAGAATACAGTAAACTACATAAAATGTTCTAGCTCTGGAATATAAAGTTAAAATATCTTTCTCTCTATTAAATTTCATTAAAAGCTGTTTCTTAAGGGGTGTCTGAGCAGCTCAGATAGGTGAGCATCTGCCCTCGGCTCAGGTCATGATGTCCAGGTCCTGGGATTGAGCCCTCAGTTGGGCTCCCAGGTCAGCAGGGAGTTGACTTCTCCCTCTCCTCTGCTTCTCTCCCTGCTTCTGTCAAATGAATAAACTCCTTAATTAATTAATTAATTAATTAAAAGCTGGGTTTTTTTAATTAAAATTGTGGTCACTCTCCTCAAACTTCTGACTACACCATTTTGCATTCCCTATCCCAACCCACCAACCCACCCTCAGCAAATTACCTCAACTCTATTTTGTAAAATAAATAAATAAGGCCATTAGATGGAAAGTCCCCCATTTTCTGCCATGGCACCCACATACCTTACTTTTAACTGCTTCCATTCTTTCCATTTGCTGCACAATATTTTCCATCCCACCTTGCCTCTCCTCAAACAGAAGACGACATCTATTCAAGGGAACCCCCTGAATCTGGACAGGCCCTGTGACTGCTCTCACCAACAGAACATACCTTCCAGCTACAGTCCTTTCAGAAGCCTTTTGGAAGCCAGCTACTATGCAAGATGCATGAGTATTCTGAAACCAATATGCTGTAAGATGCATACCTTCTCATATGAGAAGGCCAGGAGGATGAGAGTACCTAGAGTAGGAAGGGAAGGGAAAGAAAAATTGACCATGTACTGAGGGGCAATGAAGGGCCAGACTTGTGAATTAAGAAGCATCGTGGAGAGGTGCCTGGGTGGCTCAGTTGGTTGGGTGCCGGACTCTTGATTTCAGCTCAGGTCATATTATGAGCGTTGGGAGATTGAGCCGTATGTTGGCCTCCACACTGGGCTTGGAAACTACTTAGTATTCAATCTCTCTCCCTCCGCCCCCAACCTCTCCTCCTCTAAAAAGGAAAAAGAAAAAGTAGAAGCATCATGGAAGTAGATCTTGCCCCTGACACCATACAGTCAAGGATGAACTGCCCAGTCAAGCTCTTCCCAAATCCCTGATCCTCAGAATCATGAACAAAATAAAATGGTTGTTTTAAGCCACTGATGTGTCATCCTGCAACAGAGAACACTCATAATGAATGGCTCTTTTCCATCCACATTTAATCCTATCTTCCCCATCTCAAAAAAAAATCTTCCCTCCACCTCACACAATTGGCAGCTATATCTTTATTTCCTTCAGACAAGACTCTAGCAAAAAGCTATCCACAATCACTGTCTCCACTTTATCCCTCATTCACATCTCCTCCTGCCTCTATCGCTTCTATTAAGAGTCCTTGCTACCACTGCCAGTGGCTTCCTCATTGCTCAAATGAATGCTCTTCAGTTCTTACTGGCAGCTCCTACATTATCTTAAACACCAAGCCCCTACTCAGACCTTATAATGCTTTCTCTTTATGACACCACCTCCTATCTCTCTGGCTGTTCTATTTCAATCTCTTTTGTAGGCTTCTCTTTTCTGTCTACCTCTTAAATGTCAGAGCACTTCAAGCCTCTATCTTTAACCACCTTCTCTTGCTATACAGTAGCCCCCCTTGACTGCAGTTTTGCTTTCTATGGTTTCAGTTACCCATACTCAACTGCGGTGCAGAAGCCGAAGATTCTCCTTCTGATGTGTCATGTCGTTCACCTCACTTCATTCACCTAAAGCTCCTAAAGCTATATCATTCACCTCACTTCATTTCATCATACAGGTTTTTTGTCATTTACATTACAAGAAGAGGGGTAACTATAGTACAATAAAATACTCTGAGAGGAGAAAGAGACTACATTCACATAACTTTTATTACAGGATACTATTATAATTGTTCTATTTTCTTAGTAGTTATTATTATTAATCTCTTACTGTGCCTAATTTATAAATTAAACTTTATGACAGGTAAGTATATATAGGAAAAACAGAACATAAATGGTTCAATACTATTCATGGTTTCAGGCATCCACTGGGGGTCTTGGAACACTTCTGCCATGGATAAGATGGAACTACTATGCTATATTCTCCCCTTAGGCGATCTCATCCATTCCCCAAACTTCAATTACTTGGTAAAAACATACAGATTAACAGCTTCAGAGCCAGAGAGACTCGGGTTCAAACCACAGTGCTGCTATTTAGCTTGTGTGGTTTGGACAAGTTATTAAAGTTCTTTCTAAGCACTGATTGCCTCATCTAGAATACTACCTCATAAATTATTATAAAAATTAAAGATACTAAAAGAAGTACTCATCACAATGCCTGCACAAAATAAACTGCCAATAAGGATGGAAATTTTTGTTATATATGTGCCAGCAGCTTTCAGGTTCATATTCCTAGCTTAGTATTATATACTAGGAAATACCTAATATTTCTTTCCTTAGCTCCAGACACACATATCCAACTGCTACAGGACACCTCTACTTGAAGCACCTACAAGCGCTTCAAATTCAACATAATCAAATGAAACTCATCTTTCCAAGCAAATCTCATCTGATCACTCTTAATGAATGATACTACCTATATGTCATCATTAGTTGACCCCTCTTTATCCATCACTCCCACTTATGTAATTAATTGCCACATACATAATGTTAGCTAGTGTTCTGAGTGATTTATACACAGCAACTCAATTAACATGAGATATGCACATGGAATAAGATATTAAGTTTATAGGGGCGCCTGGGTGGCTCAGTGGGTTAAAGCCTCTGCCTTCAGCTCAGGTCATGATCTCAGGGTCCTGGGATCGAGCCCCGCATCAGGCTCTCTGCTCAGCGGAGAGCCTGTTTCCCCCTCTCTCTCTGCCTGCCTCTCTGCCTACTTGTGATCTCTGTCAAATAAACAAATAAAAAAAAAGATATTAAGTTTATAAATGACTGGTAAGTAGTCAGTAATAAACACTGTAAGGCCGTAAAGAAGGAAGAATGACTATAGACTTGGATGGTCATGAATAACAGAGTAGAAGTAGAACTGAAATTCTGGTAAGTACAAAGGCAGTGGGGCCTACGAAGTGAACAAAGACTCAGGGACAGGTTAAAAAAAAAAAAACATGGTTGTGTGAGTTACAAGAAGAGACAAGAGTAAATGGAGAAGAGAATATAAGGCAGGCATTCTCCAACATTTGACTCATAACTCTCTTACATTCTTAAAATTATTCAAGGCCCAAAACTTTTTGTTCATATGAACTATATCTATCAATATTTACTATATTAGTAATTTTTAAGTAAAGTTAAGTTTAATTTAAATTAAAACAGGGGCACCTGGGTGGCTCAGTCAGTTAAGCATCTGACTTCGGGTCGAGTCATGATCCCAGGATGCTAGGATCAAGCCTCACACTGGGTTCCCTGCTCAGTGAGGAGCCTGCTTCTCCCTCTCCTCTCTGCTTGTACTCTCTCTCACTATCTCTGTCCCTCTCTCTCTCTCTCAAATAAATAAAATCTTAAAAAAAAAAAGAAAAAGAAAATGTCTAAGAATGTAATAAATAATAGAGTTTTAAGATAGTAATGGATTTTTATGGGGTGCCTGGATGGCTCAGTGTGTTAAGGCCTCTGCCTTCAGCTCCCATCGGGCTCTCTGCTCAGTGGGGAGCCTGCTTCCTCCTCTCTATCTGCCTGCCTCTCTGCCTATTTGTGATATCTGTCTGTCAAATAAATAAATAAAATCTTAAAAAAAACAACAACATAGTAATGGATTTTTTTTTATACTAGCCTAAAACTTGGCAAGTTATAGTTCCTTAAAGCTTAGTTGCAATGTGGAATTGGGAATAATATCAATATATCAATTAACAAAAATAAACTTTTCATACTCTGAGATGTTAAAATCTGTTGTTCTATCTTGAACTTTATGAAGTTTTATGTTATGAATATTTTTAAAAATTTTGTATGGATCTACCTTAAACTTCGAATAAATTTCTTAATGACTTTATGACATGATTCACTGGTCTTTTGGAAATATTGATTCACTGAATCATGGAGATCTTACAAACACTAACAAATCTCCTTTACAATGTCAGAAAGTCACTTTTTTTTTTTTTTTTAAGAAACTAGACTTGTAATACTGGAGATTTTTTTTAATCTCAGTCCACAAATTTAAAGATTGTATTTATTTATTTATTTGACACAGAGAGAGAGATCACAGGTAGGCAGGCAGAGAGAGGAGGAAGCAGGCTCTCTGAGGAGCAGAGAGCCAGATGTGGCGCTCGATCCCAGGACCCTGGGATCATGACCTGAGCCGAAGGCAGAGGCTTTAACCCACTGAGCCACCCAGGTGCCCCAGAAAGTCACACTTATTAATATACCACTGATTTTATCAGAAGTCTCTGAAGTTCTGAGAAGCTGTAGTTCTCAGTACAAGCTTAACCAAATTCTAATTTCCCTTGGAAACTCAAAAATTTACCATTGGCAATATTTATTGTCAGTTGTTTTCAACAACATGTGATTGAAAATAGAGATTCAATAAAATTAATACTGCTTACTGGTTCATCAATGGCATTCTTAAATGAAACTGACATGTTCTGTTTTGTATTTTAACGGAGAGTCTGTGGTGGTGAAGAATACAATGACAACTAGCCAGCTTGATGCTATTGCTCTGATACCTGCAAAGGTGCTAACACTTTCACATCATCAGTATAAATGTCAAGAGAGTAAAAAAGATAAGTAACATCTTAATAGTATAAAAATACTTTTTAACTTTGCAGATTCCCTAAAATGGTTGCAGAGACACCAGAGAGACACTTTGAACTGCTGATGGAAGAAAAAGGGAGGCGACAAAACTCCCAAAAGAGAGCCCTGAGGCATCAAATAGTTGACCTAAGGTTCCCATTCTAAAAACCTGCACCTGATTCTTTTGACCCTCTTCATATGCTGGGTAATTTTAAAACTGTATCCTGAACATCATAAATGTTAAATTGTAAGGATTTCTGGATTCTGTTATTTCTTGCTCAAATAAGCATTGCTTCATTTTGTTTTTAAGTGCATGATTATTTTCACTGAACTTGAACTGTAAACTTTTTATTTGGGTAGCAGCTCCTGTCTCAGTTCAGATCTTCCTTCATTAAGCTGCTATTAATCCATGCAGTGGAATAATTCAGGTTTCACATAAAGAAGTGGGCAGATAGGATTTGTCCACTCTCCTCAGCAGCCAAGGTTTCCCCAGCTTCTATTTTTTTAGTTTCCCTGGCCCTGGCCAGAAAGCCTGCAGTTTTCTTCTCACTGGCACCCCCTCCCCGTCCTATAACACTTCCCACTTAGCCCTGGGCTGAAAGCTTCCTTCCCAGGCTCAGAGCTCCTCTTCTCTCCTGAAGAGTCTGTCTATTCTTCCTGTCCAGGAATTTCAGGCAGTTGCTTTCTGAATCATGCAGAGGTTTTATAACTGTCTTTTTTGAGGAGAGTCATGTTGCTAAGTCTTCCTCCACCATTACCAGATGCGTAGGACCCTCACAGGTTTTTATCTGAGTTAGCATGATGATATTTGCCTTTTAAAAAAGATTTCTCTAGTTGCCACCAGAAAAATAGTCTTAAGGAAGTTAGAGATGCAGGGAGATCAATAGGAAGAGTCCACAATATTCCCAGGAAGAGAGACCATTTAGAAAATAAAGCACCAGGGCACCTGGGTGGCTCAGTTAAATGTCTGCCTTCAACTCGGGTCATAATCCCAGAGTCCTGGGATCAGCCTGCATTGGGCTCCCTGCTCAACAGGGAGTCTGCTTCTCTCCCTCTGCTCTTGACCTTGCTCATGCTCCTGCTCTCTCTCTCTGTCAAAAACAAGAAAGAGAAAAGAAGGAGGGAGGGAAGGGGTTAGGGAGGGAAGAAAGAAAGAAAAGGAAAGGAAGAAAAGAATGAACAAACCTAGTGTATCTTGGTTTATAAAGGTTTAACTGAGAAAAATCTGATGAATTTTGAGCATACTAAAAGTAATATATATAAATCTCATTTCATAACTGCTGGCATTAAAAACTGCTTAATAGATTTAAAAGGCCTAAACATCTGGAAGTCATTTAATCTAACCCTTAGGTATGGTTTATTCTAAATCACCTCTAATTCCTTTAAATTTCCAGGGAACAAGATTTTACCAGGTTTTTCAACAGATTGTTTAGCATTTTATACTTATATATGACCTGTTAATCTCTTTGGAACCAAAACAAAGAAAGGTATGCTTTTTCCTTCAAGTTATTCTGTTCTTGATTTATTATTTCTCAAGATTATTAAACAAAGATGCTGGAACCCTTCTCCATACAACCATTAAAAACATGATGATGTTCTTTCTTTTATTAAATTATTGGGGGGGGGAAGTAAGTAGAACCTCCCTTGATGTTTCCCTAAGTAACCAATACTGTTTGAATCTATAGTTTAATGAAAAATTCTTATTGTCATACAGAATCAAAAGATTATTAAAGTTTGCTCCGATTCTTGATCTGGGTGCTGGCAATTTATGTGTTCAATTTATGAAAAATTTTTCAAACTATAAACTCATAACATATAGTTTTCTGTATATACATTTTACTTCAGTTGAAAAAAAAAAGTCTGTAAAAGCTCAACTATATCTATGGTATGTAGCCTTCTCTAAAATGTCAATTATTCTCACAGGAGAAATTTACAGTATTCTATTTCTGTGGTATGACTTATCTTCACAGTTACCCTATTCCCTTAATGATTAAAAAAATAATAAAAAATTTTTAAAAATTACATTTAAAAAATTTTTAAATGTAAAAGAAGTTTTTAAAAGTTTAAACATTAAAAATATATGACAATACAAATCATCTATAATTTTATCCCCTAGGGATAGCAACCACATTTAGAATTTATATGTAGAGGCTTATGACTTCCACATCCTATTAATAAATTATATATTTCTCCTGATTTTGGGCATGTCACTTTTGCTCCAAAAATTCTCAAGAATAAAGGGATATTGTTTAGAATTCTAGAACACCAGTAACTGAACTAAACAGGCTTGAGCACAAGCAATTTATAAAGAGTAAATTTCTATTTCCTCCACAATTTTCAGAGCCCATGTCTTTTCTGTATCTTCACAATGTTTACCCCAATGCAAGCCATGCTGCAGATGTGTACTGATGAGAAAAAAAAAACCTCTAAATGAATAAAAACAGTCACTTTCATATGATAGGGTAATGTCTTGATTTCAATGTCTAGAAGGAGAGGAGACATCAGCCTCTGAAAAGTGCCTCTTACTTATTATATTTATTTATCATTGACTCATTTTTGTCATTCTCACTTAAACCCCTAGAAATCCCCTGGACTTCTAAGCACTCCTTTTCTCATGAAGTAGAAGGTCCTGTATAATGGAGTTATTAAATTCAATTACAGAAATGCAGTGGCTTTCTATCAACTTCCCCTATCTCTCTCCTATTCTATCTACTCTGTTCATACAGCAATGCAAGAAAACACTAAGAAATGTTATCTCTTAGCCATTAAGTTTTTGGAACATCAAAAAATTAAAATTAAGACTTACGTGTACAGATTAGAATTCTAGTGTAACTAAAGTCTTAATATTTTCATTGCCATTTCTATATACTGGCATAAATGAAAAGTTATATGCTTAGCATGCAATACAGCTTCAAAAGAGACCAACTCCATATTAATCTACAGATCTGATGCGTCACAAAGTATTACCCAACTACGCAGATCTAAAGAGCATAACACAGAGGAACTTCAAATAAGTATTTTACTATTATTACATAGAAAATGCCAACTTTGTGAAACAAAAGCCTTATCAATAGCTCATATGCTATAAATAGAATACCTAGAAGATATGATTTGTGCTCCTATAATGCTATAAACAATAATTATAATTGAACAATAGTGTAGATTTTTGGACTACATTTAATAATAGAACCAAAAGAAATACAAATAAATTGAACCAGAAAACTGTACTTTGTTAAATCACCTAAATAGCATAATTCTAATTTTTACCATTTTGTTGGAATTTAACAGCATTTAAATTTTCAAACATGACAACTTTATTTTAAATATACTGTTCAAATACTTTACGGAATTCTGCTTTGCTAAGTGCCATGTCTTAATTAAAGCTATTCCTATCCGATGGTCTGGGGAGCCCAAGTAAAAGAAAACTCCATTTTAATATTCCACTTAACTCTTGGGCTATACACTGAAATTGCATTTTCATTAAATTGCATATTTTCTCTTGAGCTAAATTTTAACAAATACCTCTCACTAACATATAATTGTTATTCATTTGCATATTAATATCTTTAATTATTTTTAGCTAGTTACTTACAGAGAGCCATGCAAGCGATTCCATGATTCGATGTTCACATCGTTCTAAATGTTTTATCATTTCTCTGGTCAAGTTGGCTTCTGCTTTGATAAAACTTTCAATCACTTTGTAAAAATCAAAGGCTTTTAAATTAAGTATATTCAGAATCCATGGGAAGGACAAATCTGTTCCAGTATCAAGATTCTGAGATGTATTTCCTAAAAATGAAAGAAAAAAATGTAACTTAGGTATGAAATGTTAAGCCTTCAATTATGTACCTTCAGTTTGAAAAGACTTTATGAAACAAAAATTTTAAGACACAGTAGAAAAGCTAAACGAAATTTTTTTATTCAGACCAGATTTTTTTTTAAATTTTGTTTTTTAAATTCAAGTTGTCTCCATGCCCAACATGGAACTTGAACTCAACACCATGATGACATGGTTAGTTGTGTGCTCTACTGACTGAGCCAGTCAGGCACCCCTAGAGCAGAATTCTTTCCATAGACTCATAGGAAATAGGCTTCTAAATTCTGAGTGTAGGTGCACATGTTTTTCCTAAATAGAGGGCTCATGCTTATATCAAATTTTCAATGGTTTAAATACTCTAAACTTATATCAGGAACAATATCTAACCAGTTTAATATCTAACCAGCAATGCATTTGCATATCCATGTTCACAGTCTCACTAATAATCCCTGATGTGGGGAAGGAAGGCTTCTTTAAGATTTTGCTAATTTAAAAAAAAAAAAAAAAGATTTTGCTAATTTGGTTAGCATTTTTTGGTTATAAATGAGGATTCACAGTTTTCCATATATGTTTCTCTTTTATTGTGTTTTTGTACCCTGAGGTAAATTTTCTTTTGTTTTTGTAAACAAAACTTAATATCTGCAACATTATTTGCAAAACAATACATGTCTAAAATTATATTTAAAAGAAAATACCATGAGTGGCCTCTGTCTGTTTATCCGGTGGACTTTGGCTCTAACCTTTGGTTTTATGATCATAGAATCTAAAGCAGTTTTTCCATATAGGTAAATGCTACTTGTTAGTACTCCTTTGGTAATTTATAATCTCCAGTGTTGGAAGGGATTTCAGTAGATATATTTCCTGGACTAAGGACAGCCCAGAATAAGAGGCTAGTGAAGTACCATTTCCAAGATGACCTGAAATAATTCAGATAATAACCCATTTAAAATAATTTATGGTGACCACTTACATTCTTCAGTATATATTGATCTACATTATGCTATTGTCTCCTTAACTCCACTCCCCCAAAAAACACACCACACCTTAGATAAGTTTTTTTTTTTAACTTTAAACTGAACTAAAATGTTTATTTACTAAAATTTAACTTACTGCTATATGTAGCCATTACAACCTCAAGAGCGCATGCCAACAAAGACATATGAAAGATGTTGTCATTCAGGAGTTTGCTAAAGGAAAGAAAAGAATGATTTTAAAACATTTACTTTTATTAAAAAAAAAAAAAGAAGAAATTGTTTCATTAAAACTAAAGAATTTACCTAAAATTTTGAATAGATAATCGTTCTTCTTCCTAAAACAGATTAAAACAACATTTAGCTAATGCCTTTTGTGTCAGCATTGGATTTTTTTCTATTATGTTCTTTTTAACTTACTGATTTAAGCATGGATTCCATTACTCGGTAATACAATCGGACTCCAAGTTTGTATCGCTACAAAGAAAAAAAATTAGATCCACTACTTTAGAAAATTACAATTATTAATTTTTAAGAACGTTTCTCTTATAATACATTTCTGATACTTTTAGGAATATGAATACCAAGAGATCACAGAAGCTAGCTTGTCTAACACTCAGGACTTCCATATAAAATGATGGTTAACGTTCCCAATAAATTATCAAAAGGGAAGGTCCAGTCCTTGGTTTTCCTTTTCCTTCATTCTGCTTCAGCCTACATCATTCAACAGAAACACACAAACACACACACACACACAGGATATGTTTTATACACCTGGTACTATTTTAAACATTTTATTCACTAATGTAATATTTTTTTGTGGCCTAGGACATGTATTTTCAAGAAAACTCTCCAGGATTGAGAACAGTCTGTCCATAAAACTGGCAAAGGCAAAAAATGACCCAACTGATACTATCAGCAAAAAGTTTTAACCAAATAAATAGTTCCCATTAGTTCAAAGAATAACCAAATTTTAAATAGACACACACAAACCCTATTCCTTTGTTCAAATTATTAGCATAAATTTCATATACAACCAAAAAGACTTCTAAATATTATTATTTAAAACACAGTTAGCATTAAAATATAACCTCACTACACTGAAATAAATGTATATAGTAGATTATAGTTTTCAAACATATTTTTATATGTTATCTCATTAATTCCACACTACAAAGCAGAGCAAATATGGAAAACTGAATCTCAGAGAAGTTAAATGACAGCTCATAAATGGTAGAACCAGATATAAACCCAGGATTCTGATTCAGAGACAATACTTTTACCCAATGTACAGGCTGTAGATTTTCTGAAATAATAATAGTAAAACCAACATCACTCAATAATATCACCAACAAATAGCATGTATATGATCCCATTTATCTAAGCATATGCATTCATGAGTATTCATATATGCAGAGGCCAAAAATATATACAAAAAATGTAATGACATCAAAGATTATGATTTTTTTGTACTTATATTTTTTAAATGTCTACATTTTTTCTAAAATTTTCTACATGTTTACTTTTGGTTTTTGTAATGGCATAAAGGGCATTTTCTTATAAAGTTTTCCATAAACAGCAGTATACACAGGTAGCTTAGATACAGAATCTACCAATATAGGACAAATACCATGATAATATTTTTACAATTTGGAAATATATTTCATTTGAGGTTATTTACATATAGTGACACTAATCAAGATGAACTCAAGTTACCTGTGATCCAATTTCCATACATCCCTGTCCCACAGCTTTAGCAAATTTCTCTTTAAAGGTGTATCCAACATCCTTCACTCTTTTCAAGATACTTTCTTTTGGATTCACTGTGCAGTTCTTTAAAGAGGGAAAACATAAATCAATGTTGAGGATACTGTTTAATCAGAATTAACATTTTCTGTCCTATAAGATAAAAATTTCACTTTTGAGGGTTGCCTGAGTGGCTCAGTGGGTTAAAGCCTCTGCCTTCGGCTCAGGTCATGATCTCGGAGTCCTGGGATCGAGCCCCGCATCGGGCTCTCTGCTCAGCCGGGAGCCTGCTTCCCTTCCTCTCTCTCTCTGCCTGCTTCTCTGCCTACTTGTGATCTCTGTCAAATAAATAAAATCTTAAAAAAAAAATTCACTTTTGGTTATTTATAACATAGAAACACTTCCATAGAAACTAGGTAAATGCAACTACTGAAAATAAGGAGAACATAAAGAATTCCATTTTAGGATGTTAGTGACCAGAAAATACTAATAAAGTACAAATAAAAACCCTATTATCTAAATTTTCTGCTGCTAAGTTAAAGAACAGATTTGTTAGCCTTTCCACCCATTAAAAAAGTCTCATAGACATTACAAACTAAAACCATGGAAATATAAAGGATCATAATTGACTACTATGAACAATTATACACCAACAAACTGGAAAACCTAAAAGAAAAGGATAAATTCTTAGAAACACACAACCCACCAAATCTGAACCATGAAGAAACAGAAAATATGAACAGATTGATTACTAATAAGGAGAGTGAATCAACAATCAAAAACGTCCAAAGAAACAAGTGTCAAAATTCAGAGAGCCTCACTGATGAATTTTACCAGACATTCAAAAAAGAAAAAAATAAAACTTCTCAAAGCCCTCCAAAAAAAAAAAAAAAAGGGAACACTTCCAAACACATACAAGGCCAGCATTACCCTGACATTAAAATTAGACAAAGACATCACAAGAAAAGAAAATTATAGGCCAATATCCCTGATGAATGTAAATGCAAATACCACAAGAAATTATTAGCAAACCAAATTCAACAATGTATTAAGGGATTATATACTATAACCAGGTGAGACTTATTCCAGAGATGCCAGGATGGTTCATTCAATACTCATAAATAAATGTGACATATTAACAAATGAAGGATAAAAATCATATGATCATCTCAAAAGACGCAGAAAACATTTGACAACATTGAACATCCACTTATGATAAAAAACTCTCAACAAAGCGGGATAGAGGGAATATACTTCAACATAATAAAGGCTATATATGAGAAGCCCACCGCCAATATCATATTCAATGGTGAAAACCTGGAAGATTTTCCTGTAAGATCAGAAACAAGACAAATATGCCCCCTTCAACATAGTATTGAAAGTCCTAGCCAGAGCCATCTGGCAAGAACACTAAGAGGCATCCAAATTGGAAAGAAAGAAATAAAACTGTGTCTATTGACACATGACATGATATTATATATTAAAAAACCCTGAAGACTCCATCAAAAAACTGCTAGAATAAAGTAATTCAGTAAGGTTGCAGGATACAAAACCAATACACAGAACTCGGGTTTGTTTCTATGCACTAATAATGTAGTAAGATAATTAAGAAAACATTTACAAATGCATCTAAAAGAATAAAATACCTAGGAAAAAATTTAAGCAAGGAGATGAAAAACCTGTACATGAACTATATGGCATTGATGGAAGAAACTGAAGAACACAGAAATAAATGCAAAGATATCCCACACTCATAGATTGGAAGGGTTAATACTGTTAAAATATCCATACTACCCAAAGCAATCTACAGATTCAATGCAATCCCTATCAAAATTCCAATGTCTTTTACACAGAAATAAAACAAACAATCCAAAAATTTGTATGCAACAACAAAAGATAGCTAAAGCAATCTTGAGGAAGAACAAGGCATCATACTGCCTGATTTCAAACTACATGACAAAGCTACGGTTTTAAAAACAGTATGGTATTGGCACAAAGCAGACACACAGATTGGTGGAATAGAACAGAGAGCCCCAAAATAAACTCATGCATACAGTCAGTTATGCATGGAGGAGGCAAGAATATGCAATGGGGAAAGGACAGTCTCTTCAAAAAACAGTGCTGGGAAAACTAGAGAGCCACATGAAAAAGAATAAAACTTGACCAATCTTACACAATACACAAAAATTAACTCAAAGTGAATTAAAAATCTAAATGTTAGACCTGAAACCATAAAACTCCTAGAAGAAAACACAGGATATAAGCCCCTTGACACTGGCCTTCAAGATCTGATTTTGTTTGACAACAAAAGATAAAGTAACAAAAACAAAAATAAACAATTGAGACTCCATCAAAATAAAAAGATTCTACATGGCAAAGAAAACCATCAATAAAACAAAAAGCAACTAGCAAAATGTTGTATGTCAATTGTACGCCAACAACATCAAAAAAACACCCTAAATATAAAACAATTATAGGGGCGCCTGGGTGGCTCAGTGGGTTGGGGCCTCTGCCTTTGGCTCAGGTCATGATCCCAGGGTCCTGGGATCGAGCCCCACATCTGGTTCTCTGCTCCTCAGAGAGTCTGCTTCCTCCTCTCTCTGTCTGCCTCCCTGCCTACCTGTGATCTGTCTCTCTCTCTGTCAAATAAATAAGTAAAATCTTAAAAAAAAAAATAAATATAAAACAATTATAGCAACATCACTACCAAACCTACTGAATGAGAGAAGATATTTGCATGTCACATATTCAATAAGGGGTTAATATTCAAAATATATGACAAACTCATACAACCCAACAAATAATCTAATTTTTTTTAAAAAGGCAGAGGACCTGAATAGACATTCTTCCAAAGAAGATACACAGATGGCCAAGCAACACAAGAGAAGATGTTCAAAATCATTAATCATTAGGAAAATGGAAATAACAATGAGATATCATCTTAGACCTGTCAGAAATGGCTAGAATTATAAAGACAAGAAATAAACCAGTGTTGACAAGGATATGGAGAAAAGGGAGCCTCGGGTGCTGTTGGTGGGAATGTAAATTGATACAGTCACTATGGAAAACAGTACAGAAGTTCCTCAGAAAATTAAGAATACGGGCGCCTGGGTGGCTCAGTGGGTTAAGCCTCTGCCTTTGGCTCCGTCATGATCTCAGGGTGCTGGGATCGAGTCCCACATTGGGCTCTCTGCTTGGCAGGGAGCCTGCTTCCTCCTCTCTCTCTCTCTCTCTCTCTCTGCTTGTCTCTCTGCCTACTTTTGATCTCTCTGTGTCAAATAAATAAATGAAATCTTAAAAAAAAAAAAAAGGAAAGAAAATTAAAAATAGAACTACTATATCATCCAGCAATTCTACTTCTGGGTATTTATCTGAATGAAACAAAAACACTAACTCAAAAAGATATCTATACCCCATGCTCACTGCAGCACTATTTACAATAGCCAAGACATGGAAACAGCCTAAGTGTCCATTGACGGATAAATGGATAATGTGTGTGTGTGTGTGTGTGTGTGTGTGTGTGTGTAAAGTGGAAGGTTATTCATACACAAAAAATGAATGAAATCTTGATCTCTGTGACATGTATGGACTTTGAGGGCATTATGCCAAGTGAAAAAGTGAAATAAGTCAGAGAAAGACAAATACCATAAGATCACACTTATATGTGGATTCTGAGAAAAACAAACAAACAAAAGAAAAAAACAAGCTCATAGATACAGAAAACAAACTGATATTGCCAAAGCAGGGGATAAAGGGTGGGCAAAATGGGTGAAGGCTATAAAGGGTTACTAACTTCCACTTATAAAATAAATAAGTCATGAGGATGTAATGTACAGCACGGTGACTGTGTTAATAATACTGTATTGTATATTTGAAAGTTGTTAAGAGAATAAATCCTAGAAGTCCTCATCCCAAGGAAACAAAAATTTCTAACTTCTAATTTCTAATGTATGATGATGTGTTAACCAGACTTACTATGGTGATTATTTTGTAGTATATACAAATATCAAATCACTATGCTGTATAACTGAAACTAACAAAATATCATGTCAATTATACTCTAACAAAAAAGAACTAAAAATGAAAGAATTATAACAATACCACTACTAAAATAATCTCTTCTTATAGTCTCACAAATTATCTTCAATTAAGAGTTATATTGAGATGTATATTACCCTAAAAATAATAAAGATAAAACTAAGATTGGAGTTTGGTAGCATTTCCTAATTTAAAGCTGCGCTTTCAAAGAGTTAAGAATTATTAAATCATTTAGCTACCTTTTTAGAAACACATGATTGAGAAATGGTTACAAAAGAAGTCTCAATACATGTATCATATGGGGTGGGGCCATATTTAATAATTATAATACATCACAAGATGATTAAAAAATGCATATTACTATATATTAAAATACACTGTACTTCATATTGTAACCTATAAATAAAAAATAATGATTCCCTTCAGCTACAAAGATTGACTTTATTTTTATAATCCTTATAGCTCAAATACATTCAAAGTACTAAACTTTCCAAAACTAAGATAAAGTATAATTTTCTTTAACATGTGAACATTGTTGGGGCACCTGGGTGGCTCAGTGGGTTAAAGCCTCTGCCCTCAGCTCAGGTCATGATCCCAGCATCCTGGGATCGAGCCCCGCATCGGGCTCTCTGCTCAGCAGGGAGCCTGTTTCCCTTCCTCTCTCTCTGCCAGCCTCTCTGCCTACTTGTGATCTCTGTCTGTCAAATAAATAAATAAAATCTTTAAAAAAAAAATATGAACATTGTTATTCAAAAATTTCACATCTAATAAAATCAATAATTCTACCTTCCTAAAAAGAAAACAGCACACATATCATAGAAATAGTAACAAAGAAACACTTCCCATCATAAAGTCATTGTTACTGAAACATCCATTTAAATGTCTACAGCTTCTAAGATTTTACTTACAGAAGAAAAGATGGCATTACTTTTAAAAATAGAGAAACCTGAAAAAAAAAGTAAACCCAAACAAAAACTTACTGATCTTCAAGACATGTCCACTTCTGAGAATAAGCAGTTTGCAGTCTATGTAAAACTGCAGTTAAGCTCTTAAAGCTTCATTTAATGTTGAACTTCACATTGTGCTCCAGAGAATGCCTTTGAGACAGAATTTTCTGCCCAACTAAAAAAAAGCTCCTACATACTCAAAATGTTGTAGGAAATATTCAAAATTATATTTGAAAAGAGAGAGTATGGGGGTAGTGTTGGGAGTGGGGAGAAAGAGAGGAAAAAAACTATAAGAGACTTTTAAGGTATTAAGGAGGGCACTTGTGATTAGCACTGGGTGTCGAATATAAGTGCTGAATCACTAAACTCTAATCCTGAAACCAATATTACATTATATGCTAACCAGCTAGAATTTAATTAAAAATTGAAATTAAAAAAAAAGAGAGAAAGAGAGAGTCAAGAGAGAGATTATCATTCTTACAACTTCTATCATTATCCCTTCTAAAAGTGTTAAGTAACTGTGCTTGTTTCGGCAGCACATATACTAAAAGTGCTAAGTAACTGAGCAGCCATGTTTGGGAACTATTGGTGCTCTACAGATAAACCATAAATAAAAGTAACCATGCAATTTGGACAAACAAAATCAGTTCTGAGCCAACACAATTATGAATACAATGACGGAAATTACTAATTCCTGAGAGGCATATAAACAAGAAGATGAGAACAGAATATGATAAGACCACAATGAGATTATGATATTAAATAAAATGTTAACTACACAAAGCACAGTTACTGGAATAAGCCAAATTTTAATAATCTTCCTGGCCTTATCCAATTTCCCTGTTTGAGCATTTCAGTGAGTCCTAACCCTCATTTGAATTTAAATAAGGAGTGAAGAAGCAAGCAAGTAACACAAATGCTAGTTTTCTCGATCTCCTCTCTCCCTTGTTTGTATAGCAGGGAGTGGCCCTTCAAATGTCAAACTCAGGTCTACAGGAGCTGTAAACTGCAATGCACACGAGTCCAGGCAAGAAATGTAAATAAAAACGGGCTGAATATAGGATAAAAAAGACTGTAGAAAGATGACAAATGTTGAATTCTAATATCACATTCAAAAAGATCTAAAAAGCAGACAGAAAAGATATATAAAAAAATAATAGTTAGATTCACAGATTTCTTAAACAGCAACAAGGAGAACCAGGAACATAAAAGTATTACTTACAAATATCCAAAAGAAAGTAAATATCAGTCTAGAACTGAAGATTCAGCTCAAGTATCTTACAAAAATAAGAGTAAAGATACTTTAACACACACAAAAAAACCACAAAACAAAAACCTTTTAAGTTCACCCCAAACTAACCCTCACTAAAGGAGTTATTAAAGTACTTATCTGAAGAAGAAAGAAAATGAAATCAGAAATGAGGTCTAAGTTGCAAGAAAGAATGATGAGCAAGGCAAAGAGCAAACCTGAAAAAAAAAAAATCTAAAAATAACACTACCAAAATAACATGCTACTACCAACATCTAATGTGGAGGGTTCAAAGAAGCAAGAAGTAAGGTAACAGACTAGGACATGTTGGTTTGGAGATATTTTTAAAAATTCTCAGTGTTTTAACTTTTAATTTCAAATTTCTTTCCCAAGATAACACAATAATAATGTTTCATTTATGGCTTACATTAAAATAGGAAATCAGATTTTCTGATGGTTGATCACTTGCTGAATTTAAGATCATCATTAATTGTTGGATAGTATTCATAACAGTCCTAGAGAAAAAAAAACAGGAAGAAATATTAAGCACTGAAGAAAAACAAATGAACAAATAAAATATTTCTATTTCACAAGTTAAACGACTTTCAAACTCACCTATTTTCTGTTTAAAAAGTTCTCTGAAATAAGACTTTACAAAACCCTCAGTATACTGTTTCTTACAAGGAATTACATTTTTTTCCTGTCATTCTTTTTTTAATTAACATGAAATTTATTATTGGCTTCAGAAGTAGGTCTGTGATTCATCAGTCTTATATAATAAATAGCCAGTCCCATTGCATCACGTGCCCTCCTTACTGTCCATCATCCAGTTACCCCATCCTTCCATCTCTCCTCTGCTCCCGCAACCCTCTGTTTCCTATAATTAAGAGTCTCTTATGGTTTGTCTCCCTCTCTGGTTTCGTCTTGTTTTATTTTATCCCCTCTTCCCTTATGATCCTCTGTTTTGCTACTTAAATTCCACATATCAGTAAGATCGTATGATAATTGTCTTTCTCTGATGGACTTATTTTGTTTAGAATACTCTCTAGTTCCAACCACATCTTTGCAAAAGGGGATTACCTTTTATTTAAACCATTAAGAAAGAGCATGTTCATAATCACTAAGTTTAAAATTGAAGAATTTTACATCTATTTATTAATAAAACTACATTTCAGTAAAACATTAATTGGCCAAATTAATTATATTTAAAAAAACATATAAACTGGTATTAAAATGAAAAATTTTTAAGAAAACGTTATTACAATCAAACATTAAAGTTTTCAAATAAAAACAGTAGGATATATTGTAATTCAAATGAAGAAGCATGTGACTTTTCTTTATAGAGGCCTTCAGATGAAAGCATACATAATTTTAGAAGTCATCACTGTTAAAGCATATAACTGGGTCAGTCCCTTAAGATTTCTGTAATTCTATAAAATGTGTGTGTGTGTGTGTGTGTGTGTGTGTTGTATAGTAAACACTAATGTTCCAATTTTGGAGTAGCAGTACATTGTTACTGTTGGTACTGTTTATTGATGCAAAGAACTATAAAATGTTTATGGCTTAAAGAGTCCTTAAATATTACTTAGCAAACATGTTCAGTGAGCATTTTTTTTCTTTTTTGTAACATCAGTAAGAATTAGAATCGATGTCATTTGTTCAGTTTGGAAAAAGAACTTGGCTTTAAGTCTTTTAACCTCTTTTGGTGAATGTTTCCATTTAGGAAAAAAGATGAAAAACATCCCTGATACACTTTTTTTTTCTATCTTCTTTATTATTATACCAAACTATTATACCTCTCCCAACTGATATACTTCGTCACCTTTCAAATATTATTGTTTTTATAATTTTTACACTTAAGCCCACAATGACTAAAGCCACAAATAACTAACTGCTAACACCAAAAGTTCTTTCTCAATTTTTCTGATACTTGGTACTCTTTTCCGAATTACCCTCCATCCCTTGGCTTTTTTGGCTTCATTCTCTGGGTGCCCTCTTGTTCTCTTTAACTTCTATCTAGTATTTAAATGCTAGCATTCTGAGCATTATACGCAACTAATGAATTGTTGAACACTACATCAAAAACTAATGATGTACTATATGTTGGCTAATTGAACTAACTAACTAACTAAATAAATAAATAAATGATAGCATTCTTTAAGGCTTAGCCAGCTATTCTTGCCATTATACCTTTACTTCAGGCAAATTCATCTATTTTTATGGTCTTAACTTCCCTGGATAACTCTCAAATCTATAAGTTACTACTTCTTCATGTTCCATAAATGCCTCATGAATAATATTCTAAGTATGAATTCATTAAATATTTATCAAACCTGTTCTTGTTCCTTCATTCCAACTGCCTACTCTTGGTTCAGATCTTCAGCATTTCTCAACTGAATTACTGCAATAGAGCAGTCCAGGGATTTTGACTATGTGTATGGTAGTAGGGTCTAGGCATTTGTAGTTTGGGAAAGAAACCTCCTCAGGTTACGCACCCTTGGTTAAGAACCACTGTGACAGATTGGGATGTCTATTTCTTACCATGTCCTCCTTAGCCCATCCCCTCACAAACGACTACCACATAAACTTTCAAAAAATCAAGTCTAATTTTATCCTTATCCCTATTTAACACCCATATATAGCAGCAGGCCAAATCATGCACAAGCTAAAGTCCAAACTTATGCGTATAGCATATTGGGCCTTTCAGGATCTAGTATTCACCCTCCTCTCCTGCCATTTCATCTTCCCACTTAGGGAGTCAGTACAGAGCTGCTAATAGTTCCCCAGACACTGTGTTATTTTATACTTCCACACCTTTGCACATGCTATTTCTACTCCCTAAGATGCCAGTCTCCTGTATCACAGACTTTCATGTTTGAAAATTCAGTTCAACAAAATCCCTTCATAATGTCCCTTCGGTGCCACCTCATTAGTTTGTCAAAAGTTTATTACTATAATTTACACTAATATAGAAATCTATCTTTATATGTCTATGTAGTCATTTGAAAAATACTACTGATAGCCCACTATGTAACAAATATTACCCTAGGTCATAATTATTAAATGGTAAAAAAAAAAAAAAAAGTCATGGTCCACATAGTATCAAACTTAAAGGCTATTATGGGTATTGGTAAAAACAAGCAAACACACAAATTAATTTTTAATCACAAATTGGGATATACACTATAAAGGAATAACAACAGGATACTATGGGAAAGAAGAATAAAGGAAAATACTTCAGAAAGAAATCTTTTAAAAAGCAGTATTTGTCCTGAATACTAAAAGAAGAGTAGCTGTTGGTAATTCAGAAGCAAAAAAATAAAAAATAAAAATAAAAATAGGAAGAGTTTCAAGAAGAGGGAAAAGCAAATGTGAAAGTCCTCAAGTACAAAAGAGAGCCTTGAGCACTCAGGAAACTGGCTAGTACATAATGAGCAGGAAAACAAGATGAGGTTAGAGAGACAACAGAAGCTGGATCATATAAGGTTTTGTAAGCACTGTGAGGGAGTGTGTATTTCAACTGCGACAAAAGAAGCAGTCAAAAAGTTTGACAGCAGGGTGAACATGATCTGACTTACATTTCTAGAATATTATTCTGGGACTCTTTGGAGAAAATATCTGGTGGTGGGGAGAGAGGAATAGTGAGGAGACTAGACACAGCAAGATCAGTTAGTAGGCTACTACACAAAAAAATCCAAAACAAAGAGGAGAAGATCTGCACAAAGGCGGTGAGAGTTCAAATGGAGGACAGGAGATGGACTAGAGATATATTAAAGGTAGATTCAACAAGACTTACTAGCAGGTAAGATGCAGGAAGTGAGGAAAAGGACAGAAAAATGGTTTCTATCTTTTTAAGTTGTATGCAGAGTAAAGGGTAATGACATATTTTTTTTTACTGAGATGAAATACATTCCCATTCTAGGTTATATTCCTTAAGGATGGACAGAACTAGATTTGATAATCCTATCCTCAGCAACTAGTAAAATACCTGGCAGGCAAAGAGCACTCAATATAAATTGTTGTATGTATACATAAATATATAACAGAACAAATGAACAAACTTAAAGTACAAGAAGGCACTGAATAAATAATTACAATGAAAAACAAAAGTAAGAAAATGCATACCTAACTGGAGTCTGTGGAAGAATCACATTCACTTCTTCATCAGAGTTACTTTTTCGTGGCGTTCTCTGCATTTCAAAACTAAATAATGATAAGTAAAGTCATTCATATTGAAAATGCACCATTTGTGTTTTATGAGTCAAAAGAGCAATATATTACTTGTTGCCTCATACCGTCATACAAAATGATAAGTCAATAACAGAAGTGACAAGAAACTGATGATCCAAAAGCTGCTTAAATAATAAAAATTTTGTGTTTTTCACCATTGTTTTTCAGTTGGGTTTCTTCTATTAGGTTTATGAAAAACAGGTGCTCCAATGATTAACAATTTTTTAAAAGTGAAAGTTAAATGCTATCTTTAGATGTTAGATGGTATTACGAACCAAGCTGTTCAGTATTAAAAAAAAAAATCAAAACCTTCTAAATTTTCAATTATTATGCCTTCTAAAAACCTTACTTTGATGTAAATAAAATTTGAAACATTTTATTTGTGTTTAACCTACAAGTTATATATATTATCAGTTACATATTAAAAGATTTCATGCTAAAGATAAAATTAAATATACTTATAATCATTCAAATTTTTTATAATTACTCTTAATCATTCCTACTTTAGAATTCTATATGATAATTCAAGAGAATGTACTTCTTTTTTTTCTAAAGGAAAAAGGTTTAATGTAGAGATTAAAGATTCACATCATGATAAATGATCTAAAATTGAATACTTATGATAAAAGTTCAACTTTTTCATTTTTTTCCTATTTAACTTATCTTGCCATCTTCTTTCCTGTGTTTTTCTATTACTTTCACCCCACCTCTCCCTGTCTGTGGTTACAATGACAGATTCTCTCCCTCTTCCCAGTAGTGTAGAAATCCGACTCCTGCAAAAGCTACAGTGATAAACACTATAATTTTAACACACCCTTTAACTTCACCAACATTTAAGTAGTATGTGTAACCTTCCTTTCACCTGCTCCCCAAGTATATGGAACACAGTCCATCCTCCTGGGTAGAAACGTGGCATTTTAGTTTTGTTTTCCTTTTTGAATCTTGCTGTGGGAGGAAGGTAATATATATTGTGTGTATGTGTTTATAGTCATCCTAGTCTGCTAAAGTATATCCTCCAGTAATTCTTTCAAAGAGGGTATGCAAGAAACAAACTTTGTGAATTCTTCAGTATCAAAAAAATGTCTTTGTTTTTCCTTCAAAATCAAATACCAGTTTGGCTGGGTAAAGGATTCTAGTTGTAAAGCCTTTTGCTTGCAGAACTTTTATGACATAGCTCCACTGATTCCTAGCATCTAGAGTATCTAATGATAAGTCTCTGGCCAATCTGAATCTTGCTCCTCTATAGGTTATTTATCTTTTTCTGGAAGCCTTTAGGATCTTTTCTTTATCACTGGAATACCCAAATTTCACCAAGATGTGTCCAGGAATGAGTCTCTTCTCATCAATCTTACAAGGTATTCAGTAAGCACTGACAACCTCAAAACTTGAATCCTTTAGCTCTGTAAAGTTTTCTTCAATAATTTCCTTAATTATTTCCTCTACTCCATTCTCTTTATTATCTTTTTCTGAAATTCCTATCAAACAGATGTTGGAACTTTTGGATCTATCCTCTATGTCTCTTGACCTTTATTATGTTTGGCCATTTGCATTGTATCCTTAGAGAATTCTTCAATACGGTCTTCTAGATTGTCCATTCTCTCTTCAAGTGTGTCTATGCTGCTCTTCAGAACATCTATTAAGTTTTTTATCCCAAGACCTCTGGAAGGTAATTTTTAATATTTGCAACCTCCTCCTGTAGCTCTCTAAAGTTGTTAATTACATTTCTTCTAAAGTTTTCTTCTGTTTTTTTTTTTGTATTAAGTTTGTATCTTTAGATGTTGAGAATATACTTCTGTATTAACATTTTTAAGAAAAAGAGCCAAGCAAGTAATAGCAGATGAAAGGGTGGGGGAAAAGAGAGACAACTACTTAAGTAAACTAATTACTTCAACAATTTTCTTTTAGTGCACTTTTAAAATTAAATTCAGCTTAATTAAAAAAATAGTTGCTATAGAGGACAATTCACATTAAATCTCTATTTGTTTATATATTATATGCTTAGAATACTGTTTACTTTATTATCAGGTTTATAGAAAGGCATTTGAATAACTTATTATAAATGACATCTAAAGATCATGAAGTTAAATAAAAACCTATTTATCTATATTAAATCAACCTATAGCAGAAGTATCTCAACAAATAAAATTAGACCATGTACAATACCTGTCCATAGGATCAGCCTGAAGGGTTTTATCATGATCCAGAAATAATCTTGCATCAAGATCTTTGTTTTTAAGGTAAATCTCTTCATATTGTTTAGAGAGACTTTCCACCTCAGAAGAAAAAAATACTGATTATCCTTTTCATATCATTACATCTCTCAGTCCATAGAAGTACAGATTTAAAGAATCTTTGTATACACACTTCATTTTATAACATACTGAGTTCACATGCAATAAAAATAAAGCATATCTTAAAGTGCTATTAAAAAATGCTGCTTTTTAACTCTAATTTTAAACAAATTCTATGCATGCATCCCATTCATTAGCATTTAGCATTTTATGTAGACAATGATCACCAGTAACAAAAAACAGTAGGTATTATTATGACCACTTAGTTGCCAAGATCCTCCAAATATCCCATACATCCCTCACTTTTTTTTTTTTAAGATTTTATTTATTTATTTATTTGACAGACAGAGATCACAAGTAGGCAGAGAGGCAGGCAGAAAGAGAGAGAGGAAAGCAGGCTCCCCACTGAGCAGAGAGTCTGATGCAGGGCTTGATCCCAGGACCCTGGGATCATAACCTGAGCTGAAGGAGAGGCTTTAACCCACTGAGCCACCCAGGTGCCCCACATCCCTCACTTCTAATCATTCCCTATGCTTATCAATATAGAATTATTTTTCAAATATAAAAAATCCTCTTGGTTATATATTCTCTCTACCTTTTCTAAATTGTTTGATGTACTCTAACTCCCTTTAGCTAAGTGTCTTGGACAAGAATATTAGCTCAATTAATTAGCCTACTTAACACATCTGCACAATGTCTTCCTAATCTCAGATACTTCTACATTTGCTAGAACCTATAAGTCTTTTACAAGTACTGATTCATAATTTTGTAATCATAATTTAAAAACTAATGCCCAACAGACAACTATTTGGCATGACTTCTGCTATGACTTTTGAAGTCTGAGGGTTTCTAACCTGAGTGAACTAAAATTTCATTTCAAAAGGAGAGGCAGGAAGAAATCCAGTTAAATGTAAATTTTTCTGAATTCCTGTACAAGTTCTAGCAGTTTTGGAGTGGAGTCTTTTGGGTTTTCCACATATAGTATCATATCATCTGCGACAGAATGGGAGAAGATATTTGCAAACGACATATCAGATAAAGGGCTAGTATCCAAAATCTATAAGGAACTTAGCAAACTCAACACCCAAAGAACAAATAATCCAATCAAGAAATGGGCAGAGGACATGAACAGACATTTCTGCAAAGAAGACATCCAGATGGCCAACAGACACATGAAAAAGTGCTCCACGTCACTCGGCATCAGGGAAATACAAATCAAAACCACAATGAGATATCACCTCACACCAGTCAGAATGGCTAAAATTAACAAGTCAGGAAATGACAGATGCTGGAGAGGATGTGGAGAAAGGGGAACCCTCCTCCACTGTTGGTGGGAATGCAAGCTGGTGCAACCACTCTGGAAAACAGCATGGAGGTTCCTCAAAATGTTGAAAATAGAACTACCCTATGACCCAGCAATTGCACTACTGGGTATTTACCCTAAAGATACAAACATAGTGATCCGAAGGGGCACGTGTACCCGAATGTTTATAGCAGCAATGTCTACAATAGCCAGACTATGGAAAGAACCTAGATGTCCATCAACAGATGAATGGATAAAGAAGATGTGGTATATATACACAATGGAATACTATGCAGCCATCAAAAGAAATGAAATCATGCCATTTGCGACGACGTGGATGGAACTAGAGCATATCATGCTTAGTGAAATAAGTCAATCGGAGAAAGACAACTATCATATGATCTCCCTGATATGAGGACATGGAGAAGCAACATGGGGGGGTAGGGGGATAGGAGAAGAGTAAATGAAACAAGATGGGATTGGGAGGGAGACAAACCATAAATGACTCTTAATCTCACAAAACAAACTGGGGGTTGCTGGGGGGAGGTGGGATTGGGAGAGGGGGAGCGGGCTATGGACATTGGGGAGGGGAGGCGAACCATAAGAGACTATGTACTCTGAAAAACAACCTGAGGGTTTTGAAGGGTCAGGGGTGGGAGGTTGGGGCAACCTGAGGGTTTTGAAGGGTCAGGGGTGGGAGGTTGGGGGAACAGGTGGTGGGTAATGGGGAGGGCACGTTTTGCATGGAGCACTGGGTGTTGTGCAAAAAGAATGAATACTGTTACACTGAAAAAATAAATAAAATGAAAAAAAAATGTAAATTTTTTGTTTATGTAAGTTCTTTTAGCTAAAACAGTCACTCATATTGATTGAATTTAATCATTGTTTCTGCCCAATCTTAGTGAGACACAAATTATCAATCATTTATTTGGGCAGCCATTAATACTATATGAAAACTGATGAGGTAAATATAAGGTTTATCTTAAGATTGCTATTAAAACCATAATCCTTTCTAAAGGAAGAAAATTAGAGTGAGTGTCCAAGATTCTTTAGAGTTGTAAACAGCCAATTTTTTGGTACAGCAGTTAAGAAAACTCAGTACTACAACATTTGGCCCCTTTTCTTGCCTCTCTAGTCTATCTTACCAGTCTTCTGCCCTGTGTCCCCATCTTAATGAATTAGTTGGAGTTCACTGAACAGACCACACTATCACATATCACTGTCCCTTTGAATCTATAATTTCTAACACTGGAAATCCCATTACTCATAAAGCTTACTCAGCTCAGAAATCACACCTCCAACAATTTTCCATAAAACCTATCTGCCTCACTATGACTTTGGTGGCCCTCCTCTGAGATATCACAGCAAATGTGTATACTTCTACCACATCCTTTCAGACTCCTGTAGTGTTCTCTTTCTTTGTTTTTCTCCAACTAACACTTTAATGACAATGACTGTGAGTTAAAGCTCTTATGGATAGTATCTAGCACAATATCTGGCAAATATTAAGCATTCAATAAATAATTTTTGGATGGGAAGTTTATTTATTCAAGGACTAGCCACCAATTCAGGTCACAGAATCAGCAAACTACCTATCTGATTTCATGTCGTTTGGTCTTGGTAACTAATACCAGTGCTTCTAAAACACTGCTTTATCCCTGAGTACTTGTTCTTCATCATTTATCTAAGCATCTTTCTCTCCACATATTTCATCTTACCACATATCAGTTGTTCTGTTCTCATTGAAGAGCAAGATTTTTGAGGCAAAATGTGAAAAGAAACAGATAGATGGATGGCACCACTAAGGTAAAACATTTCTGCAATATAATCATAGCTGTTTCAAATGAATTTATTTTCAATTAAGTAGTTTAAAATGTTCAAAAGAGACATTCCACAATACAGTAATGCCAATTATGTTGATGGCATCAACCCATCGATCCTATGCTTAAGGGTGCACAGCAAATTAGAATCAAATTTGATTGTGCATATTTAGTTATACTTAAATATAATGGCATTCAGAAATTCAAAAGCCTACAATTTGATTTTTGAAAAATTTCAGTAAAAATCAATATTTAGTGCAAATTACAAATGCTGCTTATTTATACATCTGAATATATATTCAAAAGGTTTTTCTATTACTTATATAAAGTTGGCTCACCAAAATTCTACTTAGCTTTCTTTCCTTGGGTAAAAAATTTTAATAAAAAGTAATTTTAAGAAATTAGACAGCTACTCTTCCCTCCCAAAAGTCCCAAAATACATTAACTTCTACCAATTAAGTTTTCTTTCAGATTACCTCTGGAAGTCCATTAGAAGCTACAATTCCAAGAGAATTCATAAAAGGTATGAAATTTTTGAAATAAACATTTTTCACCTGAAAAAGATAAAGTTACAACATAGCCATTAAAATAAAAAAACTTAATCTTTGTCACTATTAACACTAGAATGAAAGTGTTAACTGATACTTTGATCTATGATTTACATTCAACCTAATGATAATTATTTATAATTAATTCAAGTATTTACTTTTTAATTTATGTGAGGCAGATTTCAAGCCTTAGAATGGGAGTAGAGAACTATTAATGAAATAGGATTTATAAGAAGAAAACCCACTGAAACCAACTTCAATATTCTACATTTAACAGATGATGAAAAGATGGTTCAAAAAAATTAAGCAACTTGACTAAAGTTACATAGCTATGAAGTGGCAGCGCTGGAATTAAAACCCAGTCTATCATCACAGCCAAGACTCATCTCTTCTCTTTTCAGTATACTGTTTCCGATTTCACCCTAAAGCATATTTTTATGTCACTTCACACTCATCATCTGATACCTAGCTTAGAAAATATCAAGTCAATTATTAAATAATTAATAATTAAATAAAAACAGCAGAATAGCTTGTTTTTACAAGAAGATAATTTCACACACATAAAGAATACCCAGTAATTCAATTCAAAATCAAGTAACAATATTTTGTAGAATGATGTAGTTTCATACAAAAGCACCTTACATTTATTTAACATGGATAATAAAGACTGTAATCAGGAAATCTGGAGTCATATTCCTGCCTGTTCTACACTTGCGATATGTTACAAAATTTTAAGCAACTTACTTATTTTCATTTAAGTTTTCCAAACTTGAAGTCTACATTTACTAAGTTGGAAATAATATCAATTCATACCTTCTTCAAAATAAGTTGCAAAAATGAGCCTTCTGTAACTTATTAATTTTGTTTTCTAACTAACTCCCATTTAACTGGAGTATTAATAAAGTAGGTATTTCTAGTTAACCATTTAGTGTTAATTAACCAATAATTATATAGCCACTAATGTAACTAACCAATAGTTATATAACCAAAAATGCTGTATCTAAATAATCAAGTGTCAATTAATGTCAATTACTACCATGGTTTTTAACCAGCTGTACTTTAAAAATCATTCCTATAAAGATTCTAAATTATAAAAAGTTATTTAAAATGAAAAAAGATTTTAATGACTTATTCCTGATTTTAGAAATGAAATTTTGTAAGTAGCTATGAAACCCAGAGAATTAACAACCAGAATTAGAAAACTGAATTTATGTATATTAATTATCTTGCGGGACTTAGCAACAGACTGGATAAAAAAAAATCAACTATATCTGTGAGCTTATTAGCAAAGATTATTTGTGATTCTAGAAAAGTAAAAAAGTAAACATGTATAAGGTTGATACATCTAGAACCACAGGTGTATATGTCTTTATTGAAACTGACAAAAGCTACAGTGTTAACATTAAGATATCCTGATAAATCACTCCAACACTTCTTAAACTAGATTTTGAGATCATACTCCATTCCTTCCCAGAGATGACAGAGAAGTTTCAAAGATGCAACATTTCATACAGCTATCTGGTGGTTGTGAACTGTGGACAACATAACAATCTATAAGAGAAATAGCATACACTCGAAGGAGCAACTGGTGGCAGATTTTCCAAAGTCTAGCTCTGTCAGTATTAGCTCTTAGTCTCTAGAAGTTCATTTACTCATTACTAAAAGGAGGATGAGTACGTTATTCCTAAGACTCCTTCCAATTCCAACACTCCGGATTCTATGAACAAAATAAACAATTCCAGGGTGTTCATGTGTATTCTCTACCAGCAATTAACATCTGGTGTAATATTTGGAAAGAGCATATAGGCTGAACAGAAATCTAATGCTGATATTACTTATCATCAAACCAAAACACAAGGGTATCCTAGCAGGGTATTTTAAAACATTAGGAGTTATCAGTAACCACAGAGGAATCAAAGAACAAATTCATTTGAAACCTACTGCCATAAAGATGTACATTTTCAGTGATTCCTGAGTAAGGGAGCTACTCTCTTTAAAAAAGTAACTGAACATGAAAAATAAATTTTTTCTAAATATTTTGCTGCAAAAGAATTAGCACTAAGTACAAAAGCAAGCTTGTCATGAAAGAAGTATATACTGTTAGGAAGAACTTACATCTAAATCTACTTCATTTTAAAGAAATCATGAAGTTAAATTACCTCATCTATATTACATTCATGTTCTTTACAGAGAACTTCAATAATTCTTGTATCATTTTCTAGTTGTTTTGCTATCCGTGCACTCCTGTTCTGACCTCGCCTTGGTGTTCGAGGTGAACCATTAAAAGGTATTACAGCTGTTTCTGTAAAAATGGTAAATTAGATAAGAACAATTGCACATTCCACTGTATTAAAATAATGAAGTATTCTAACTTGGGAGATCAGAAATAATCTTAGTAACATTCTGCTACTTTTATTTACTAGGCTTCATTAAAAGGCTAACAGTTTCTTCTATTTATTGACTATTTTAAGTTGTGTACTGATAATAGATTTTGCTATTAGGCAAACATGGAGAAGGCAAGAGAAATAGCCAACTTATAAACTAATTTTAAAGTATCCTACTCAGTCTGTAAGGGGAAAAATGTTTTCTATCTTAAAGAGTCTTTAAAAAAGTAAAAAAATTATGGACTCAATTGCTAGACATGGTATAAAATTAAATAAATTTTAAAAGTTAGAGCAAATACCATAGTAAATAATTCTTTTTTTAAAAAAGTATTTAAATATTATGTGATAAAGGGTGATTTTTTAAAAAATCTCCTGTATTATTTTGAGCATTCCCAATTCAAACTGAAAATGAATTCAGCTATTAAAGAGATAACAGATGACTAAGTATGAAAAGTATTAACTGCCTCCAGGGCTGACCAACAATGTACAGAAAGTGGAGAGAATACAGAAACATGTTAAACTATAAACAGGATGCAATCAGAAAAAAATTAAACCACGAGAAACCCCACAGAATAAACCACCTAGTTATTGAATGAATAAATTATAAAGAAAAAAAAGACAAATGGAGAAGGAAGTTGTTTAAAAGTCTCAAACGTGTATCAACCAATCATAAGGTATAGATCTTACTCAGATTCTGATTTAGTCAACCTGTAAAAAAGTTTTAAAATCACTTTTATTAGACAATTGAAAGTCTGAACACTTACTAGATACTTGGTGGTAGGTTAGGAAAGTATTAAGTGATTTTTAGGTGTGACAGTGGTAGTCATTATGCTTTTTAAAAAGACTATATTTATAGACACATATTAAAATTTATAAGGATGAAATGGTATGCAAAGATGTACTTCAAAATAATATAGTTGATGCAACTGGGCAGCAGATGGGGCTACAGATTGACCATAAGTTATATGCTGAAGGTAGGTAATTTAAGTACAGGGGGCTTATTATACTACTGTCTACTTTTGTAGTCACTTTAAATTCTCCATAATAAAAAGTTAATTACAAGTTTACCTTACTCAGTCAATTTATCACCTCATCCTGATTTCTCTTTAACACAGCACTTAGAGAATTAAAATGTACTTTCCAGTAATTCAAAAGAACAATGTCTGTCAACCTAATTAACATCCTACATCAATTTATTAAACTTGTAACATGGAAAAAAGTAAAGAAAAAATCTTTATATATAATCTTTACAGATTCAGAATTTTTTTAAATATATTTGTTGTCCATTTCTTTTCTCCTATTCTGTAGATGGTTTCTGCTTGTGACCTTTTTCTGTCAAACCATGTTCAACACATTTTCAAAATTCTGCTCCAGACTCCATTTTCCATGAAGTTATTGTTCAAAAAGATTAGTCTTCTGCTTTTCAGGCACTTCCAACACTGAGACTTCCATGTTTTGATCTGTCCTCTATTATTTTTAGTATTATTAATTCTTTAATCATTTTAGGACCAATGAATCAATTCCTTAGTTAAGTTTACATTTTTCTGTGATATAATAAGTGATTTTGATATCCTACTCTTGATGCCACCAAAAGAAGCAATTCCATTCTCAGAAGAATATATTTGTCTTTGCTTAATGCTGTCTATTTCAGAAAGTTATTTTTTTATTTTTTATGTTTAATTTTTTTTAGAAACAGTTACTTTCATTTAAGAATACTTCCAACCACATCACCCCTTGAGGTAGATTACAATTCATATAAAAAAAAATGAGTCACATAATAATCATAGCATCCAATAATACAAATTAGGTGATCTTCTCCAGCAAAATGGGCCACTCTTTCTCAACAAGTTTCATTCATATCTGTGGCTTACCTCCTAACTTTCTCTTTACCAGAAATATCCTACTCCAACTTCCCCAAACACTCAAATGCTAACTATTCTTCAACACTCAGTTCAAATCCACCTCTTTTATATGGTCTTCCTTGGTCTTCCCCAGCTGAAAATCTTTCTTGCTTCCTGAACTCTCATGGCATTTACCGTATTTTGGCCCAGACCACTTAGAAAATGGCCATATACTGCTTATTTGCTTACTTGTCTTATCTCTACTTCTATATCCTATACTACTTGAGGGCAGAGTCCATGTCTGATTTATTTTTTATCACTCCTTCAGCTCTAGAACATGTTTGATTCATTAAACAAACAACTGTTGAGTAATGATATAGAAGATGCATAAATTATTTAAAATACTTACTATACGGTTCTTTAAGCAATGCAGGAGGTGAGAGTTTAATAAAATAGTCAAGGACACAGAGCATTAGCTGAAATGAGATGACGAGATCATCCTCCATTTGTAACACTTCGCCTGAAAATAAAATAGGTTTACAATGTAAAGTAACAGATCAGAGACTGAGACTGAGATCTTTATATTGGGAAATATTGTATGGGCATATGCATATACTGATTTATTCAAGAACAAAGGCATGTTAAAGAACTTAAAATTTTTTCTGTCTTGCAAAAACTCAGATTTGAAATACATAAAAGTATAAATAAAAGTACATGAAGTTATGAAATCAGTGAAGTATAAGTCTACCATGAGAATTTGACATCTAGCAATTATTATTATAGTTCACTCCCTATGTCTAAATTCATTTTATTTATTGCTTTTTTAAACTTATTTCTGGTTTTGGTAAGAGCTATAGAATTTATTACTTCTGAGAGTAATTTTGAAGTATGCTACATGGTAATCTTTAATTCTACTTATTTATGAAACTTCATATATTTTCAATTTTAAACCCCCTCCAAAATATTAACATAACCAAAGCCATTAATAACAAGATTAACATATAACTGAAAAGTCATCTATACAGTAATTACTTAGCATAAAATCTTAAATAGTACAGTAAATATACAACTGGAGTGTTGTGAGTAAATAAATGCATATAATAAATATCTGAGAAAAAATAGTGTAGCTATACAAATCATAATCAAATATAGCTATGATATATTTGCTTGCTGTTCTCAAAGTTTAATTTGGCTCACTTTCTATCTTCTTGGTATCTGGCTGCTAAATCATTAATAATCCCAACAAATACTGAATGTATAGCAACTATGTGAGAAAGCAAATAACTCTGCATCAGGAAGATTTTTTAGACTCATAGGTATAGTGCAAACATATCTTCATAACAGACTTAGAAGTTATTAAGAAACATCATACAAGTAAAGAATGGTATCAAGGACTTACAGTTAAAATCAGTAGGGTAGAGTCAGATCAAACAATTCTCTTCTAATATCCAATAAAATAAAAGGAAAAACTGTACTGGTTAAGTGTCAGTACCAACAACAAATTTGAGAGATACTGACTGAGAGTATCCCTCTCCACCTCTTCTGAGTTGGAGGGAGGAGAAATCGCTGATGATGGGATAAGGGTAAAACACAGGAAATAAAAGCTAACTTTCTTTTTTTGTTTTTTTTGGGGGGGGTTGCTTTGTTTTGTTTTGTTTTTATTTTTTTGATAGCTAACTTTCTGATAAACACAGAGATTCCGGTGTGCTATGCTGAATTGGGGACCAAATCCCAACACAATCCCATTATGGAAACAGGATGTATTTACCACTATACGTGTTCTATTTTAGAATTCTTTCTAACAAAAATCTCAGAAGGACAAAGATTCGTATCATTCCAGATGAATTCTCCACTTTCTCCCTCACCCCCTAACTAAAAGTAAGTAAAATAAAAAGCCTGTATTCATATTGTAGCTCTTTGGGGAACACAACTAGCCAAAGATAAAATGCAAGGAGAGTAAAAAGAGATTTATTCATACCACATCAGAGAATACAGAACATCACACACCAACCACATCAAAGAAAGCAGAACACCAGGTCAGGGTTGCCCATATAAAGTCTTAGTAACATGGGGAGGGGATAGAGAATGAGAAGCACAGAGGTTACGCAAACATACTACTGAAAAGGAAAAGAAAAGAAAAAATAGAGTCACTATGTAAGAAGGGGAAAAGTCAGAGAGAGAACCCGATCTAGAAGATAATCTATAAAAAGAAAATGCCCTATGACTTCTTGCACTAAGAAATAAAAACAAATTATATAAAAACAACAACAATAAAAAGCTAAGGAAAAAGTGAGGACCAAATAACACCATTACAAACATAGTTTAGCTCAAAAGAGAAGAAAGGCTTGAGCCAAAAATAGTTAATACATAAGAAAAAGACCAAAGATCAGAATAATACAATACAATACACCATTGGGGAGGGTATGTGCTATCGTGAGTGCTGTGAAGTGTGTAAACCTGGTGATTCACAGACCTGTACCCCTGGAGATAAAAATACATTATATGTTTATAAAAATTAAAAAAGAAAAAAGAAAGGATGAATACCCGACTTTTGTAGCAACATGGACAGGACTGGAAGTGATTATGCTGAGTGAAATAAGTCAAGCAGAGAGAGTCAAGTATCATATGGTTTCATTTATTTGTGGAGCATAACAAATGACATGGAGGACATTGGGAGATGGAGAGGAGAAGGAAGTTGAGGGAAATTGGAAGGGGAGGCGAACCATAAGAGACTATGGACTCTGAAAGACAACCTGAGGGTTTTGAAGGGGCGGGGGTGGAAGGTTGGGGGAACCAGGTGGTGGGTAATAGGGAGGGAAAAAAAAAAAAAAGAAGAAGAAGAATACAAGAAAAGAAAGTGAATATGACGGAGGACAAAAACAATTCAACATAAGATAATTAAGTTCCTGGGGCACCTGGGTGGCTCAGTTGGTTAAGGATCTGCCCTTGGCTCAGGTCACAATCCCAGGGGAGCCGGGATCAAGCCTCACATCAAGTTGCCTGCTCAGCGAGGAGCCTGTTTCTCCCTCTCCCTCTGCTTGCTGCTCCCCCTACTTGTGTTCTCTCTCTCTCTGTCAAATAAAATCTTGAAAAAAAAATTTTTTTAAAGACAGTTAAGTTCCTGAAACATAACAAAATAAAAATAATACCTACCTGAATAGAATATTTTTAAAATATTTCTTTATTTGGCAGAGAGGCAGGCGGGGGGGGGGGGGGAGCAGGCTCCCCACTGAGCAGAGAGCCCGATGTGGGGCTCGATCCCAGGACCCTGAGATATGACCTGAGCTGAAGACAGAGGCTTTAACCCACTGAGCCACCCAGGCACCCCTAGAATAATATTTTAAAATGTAGTGTGTTAAGATGTCTTTGAAATGAAGAGCAAAACCTTCAATTTAAAAAGAGATAGAGTGTTTTGGGCCGCGTGGGTGGCTCAGTGGGTTAAAGTCTCTGCCTTCCGCTCAGGTCATGATCCCAGAGTCCTGGGATTGAGCCCCGCATTGGGCTCTCTGCTCAGTGGGGAGCCTGCTTCCTCCTCTCTTTCTCTGCCTATCTCTCTGCCTGCTGTGATCTCTGTCTGTCAAATAAATAAATAAAATCTTTAAAAAGAGATACAATGTTTTAAGAAAGACTAATATGGAATAATAAAAATCAAGAGATATTCTAGTTAAGGTAATGAACCTCAAATTACCTAACACAAAGTTAACTAAAATAAAGATTCTAACCTTTATTTTTTAAGAGTGCTTTTTCATAATCTTAGAGAAATATTTTAGGAAATAATACTGCTTAAGTGACAAAACATTTATATAAATTTAAGCAATTCCTCCCATTTCTCTTGTTTATTTTCTTCTGTAAAGTTTGAGTAAAATTAATTTGTACGTCTACATGTTATACTTTAATATGATCCTATTTTTAAAAAATTAGATATGTTTGTGGATGCACACATCTCCATTCTTTTTTATCAGATTCTATGCACAAAAATGTATCTGGAATGACAATCACATAATTTTAATGATTATTTATTTATAGGTAGGTTTTGCATAATTTTTCTTTTTTTTTTCATTTGCTGTATTATTTGAATTCTGTATCATGAATATGTACCATTTTTATAAAAACAGTAACATTAGGGGTGCCTGGGTGGCCCAGTGGGTTAAAGCCTTTGCCTTCGGCTCAGGTCATGATCTTGGGGTCCTGGGATCAAGCCCCGCATCGGGCTCTCTGCTCAGCAAGGAGCCTGCTTCCTCCTCTCTCTGCCTGCCTCTCTGCCTACTTGTGATTTCTGTCTGTCAAATAAATAAAATTCTTAAAAAAAAAAAATAGTAACATTATTCTTTAAAAAAAAAAAAGAAAGAAAGAAGGGTAAGAGGTTACTACAAACAGAAATGAAATGAGACATTTCCAAAGTTGCTTCCAGTGCCAGAATTATAACAACTTGTCAACAGGTTAACAAGCCACAAGAGAACTGCAGAGTGTGGGAGAATAACATTAAATTGAAAAAAAAAATTTTGAACCTAGTCCAAAGAATTATTATTACATTTGCATTAACATGTAACAATGCAGCAAACATAATGACTTTACCTTTAGCTAGTAAAAACGTGATCCAAGAAACTTTTAGCACCAACACAGAGTTTATTTCAGTAGATATCCTAGTAAACAAATAGAAAGCAGAAAAAATTTTTATACTGACAGTTTTCCAACTATCTCTTCTCTTTGCTTGTTTTAAATTATAGGCCTAAACTGACTGCATAAGAGAATACAATCAATTTTAAAGGCAAAATTTACACAGTAACTCAATTTGTCTCAATTAGTGTTTTCACCAAGATATTTATATTTAGCCCACAAAGTAGTATATATTTTGTGAAGGAAATGTTTAATATTTCAATTCTAAACTAAAAATATGCACAAGAAGTGATATACTATGATGTACTTTGTTTCCAATTACTTAATACTTTTCTGCTCCTTGCTAATTAAAACCAACACTTAAGCAGAAAAAGAGAGGTTTGGACAACCCTACCAATTTAATACTATGCCTTGATAACCTGTTGATATTAACAACTGGAATAGATTAATATAATGAATAAATGCATAATTTCCCATTGTATCAATCATCTTCAATACTACTAGGTCAGTGGGGCAGAAAATCTCATATACTACTCATTCTGTTTCCAAAGAAAACCTCTAGTGCTCGCTTCGGCAGCACATATACCAAAGAAAACCTCTAGGGCTCTTACATGGGTATACTGTTGAAGCATGTATCATACATTTAAAAAAATAATTTGGAAATTTTAATATACAGTGTCACATTTACTCTTACACAAAAACTATGTTCTTGGTCTTAATAGAGTTAATAAGATGTCAATAACAGACACTCAAAAAAGATTAACTCAGTGAATTTGCATTTTTCCCAGAACTGGTGATATGTTGCACTGAATCTAGTTCCACCCTATTAGTTCTCCTTGTAGTAAAAGGCACATATTTCATACAATTTTCTTTGTGAGAAGATAAATAATCTACATAGGGTTTAAATCTATGACCTTAATTTATGACATAACATGCTATAATCAATCAAACTAATCCTGGCATTATCAACATGTTTGGGATTCTTCCAGAAAAATCTTTTAAAACGCCAAAAAGATAAAAATAACTTGCTCTGAACTACTTACAAAGTGCTGGGTTGTGTCAAATATATAAGTTCACATGTCCTAAAACAAAGAAATAATTATATTAACATTATGGCTTTTTTAAAAGTCACTTAAAAATTTTTTTTATAATGTAAAAATCAATCTTATGATACTTTTTTCATCTTATTTCAAGAAGTATATGTATTTGGGGTGCCTAGGTGGCTCAGCTGAGTGTCCAACTTTGTGGTTTTGGCTCAAGTCCTGATCTCAGGGTTGCTGGATGGAGCCCCGCACTGGGCTCCAAGCTCAATAGGGAGTCTGCTTGAGATTCTCTCCCTTTCCCTCTGCCCTTCCCCCTGCTCATGTGCACACTCTCTCTATAATAAATAAATCTTTTTTTAAAGTATACATTTTTTAAAAATTATAGAAATTATTTTAAAAAGTTAAAGTAAATTTTTCTAATACATGACACTTCACACATCACTGTAATATCTAATTACAAAAGGACTGGATTTCATATGTGCATTTGTAACTCAGAATACATTTTGTAATTAAATCTTGATTTAGTTAGAATCCCAGATCAGGTCATAGAAGCTTACTTAACTAGTAGCCTCACTAAAATAACTCAACGTAAAAGTACTATAAAACCTATTTGTTTAGGACAATGGCAGAATTAGAATCTCCACAGACCTGCTTCCCAGTATAACAACTACAATTCATTAAAATTATTTAAAAAGTCATTTAAAGTCTCTGGAAATTCTCCTAAGGGCATACAGCAAAAAAGGAAATATTTTTTCAAGAAAATGTACTAACTCCTGGCAAGAACAAAAATTGTGGAATACAAAGCAAAGCCCACTTCCTCCTCTCCAGCTCAGCATTATAAAGCTCTACCTTGAGTAGGTGCAGCCAAGACACGGGACTCCTTCTCTCCTCTGCTCCCAGCCTAGGACCATCACTCTGGGAAAGGAAGGTTACTAGCATCTCTAATCACCCCGAGCTTTGAGTTGTAGAAAGTCTGTCCAGGCAGGAGGAGCTGAGAGGTCTGGGGCTCCCATCCTCCACTTAGACATCACATATACAGCAAAAGTTCTATTGCAGGCACAGTAGATCAATATTGGGGCCTTGACTTCTCTTACTCCAGTCAATTCACAGGACAGAGGTTTCAGACATGAAAGGCAATCTGAGAAAACCAGAGACTATTACCTCTCCTCAGTGATACTTTTTTTTTTTTTTTTAATTTTAGAGAAAGCAGGAGGGAGAGAGAGAGATAATAGGCACAGTGGGAGAGGGAGAAGCACACTCCCTGCTGAGCAGGGAGCCCAACTCGGGGCTTGATCCCAAGACCCTGGGATCATGACCCAAGTGAAAGTTAGATGCCTAACCAACTGAGCCACCCAAGAGCCCCTCTTTTTTTTTTTTTTAAAGTTTATTTATTTTTTTATTTTTTAAGAGAGAGAAAGCTAGAATGTGCACATGCAGAGGGAGGAGAGAGAATTCTAAGCAAGCTCCATGCTCAACTTAGTGCAGAGCCAGCCACGGGGCTAGATCTCATGATTGTGAGATCATGACTTGACCTGAAACCAAGAGTCAGCCGCTTAACAGTCTGAGCCACCCAAGCGCCCCCTCAGTGATACTCTTTAAGCAAAGGTAACATTACAAAAGAAGAAGACACTGTCCCCATTCTGACCTCCCAAGCAGTGACACAGAAATGATGGCCAGGGGAGAGGCAAGTCTTAAGAGATAAGAATTTTTTTTTTTAATTCAATAGAGAGACACAGAGAAAGCAAGAATGGGGAGAGGGGAAGGAAAGCAAAGGGAGAGGGCAGGAGAGTTGCGCACTGAGCCCTATGCAAGGCCCAATCCCAGGACCCTGAGATCATGACCTAAGCCGAAGTCAGACACTTAACCAACTGAGCCATCCAGGCAACCCAAGAAAAAAGAGTTCTGAAGCTCTCTCCAAGGTAATTAACTTCATTTGGAACATAGTGTGGGGACTTTCAAGGCTAATTGCTATTGAAAACAATGGAAATTTTGGTGGTGAGCAAGTTAAGAGGAGGCTAACAGTTCTATGAAAGCAACAAGCTAAATTCTAGACCACCAAAGAGAGAACAAGGGGAAGAAACAGCTAAGAAGGGCTCTCCTGGAAAAAGAACAAGCCTCAAGGCTGACCTCAAAGACTTTTCTTGCAAAGGGAGCCAAATTTAATTGGATCAGACTGTGAAGCAATTTCAAATGTGGGGTATTGTCAAAAACAGGAGAATAGTCAGCAATTAGTGGAAGGTAAGAGCTAGGTATAAATAAGAGATCGGGGGTTGGGAGGGAATGCCTGGGTGGCTCAGTCGTTGAGCATCTGCCTTCAGCCTGGGTCATGAAGCTGAGGTCTTGGGATCGGGCCCCACATAGGGCTCCCTGCTCAGTGGGAAGCCTGCTTCTCCCTCTCCCACTCCCTCTGTTTGTATTCCCTCTCTTGCTGGGTCTCTCTGTTAAATAAACAACTCTAAAAAAAATTTAAAAAAAAATAAGATCAGGGGGGTAGGAGAAGAATAAATGAAACAAGATGAGATTGGGAGGGAGACAAACCATAAGTGACTCTTAATCTCACAAAACAAACTGAGGGTTGCTAGGGGGAGAGGGATTGGGAAAGGAGGGTGGGGTTATGGACATTGGGGAGGGTATGTGCTATGGTGAGTGCTGTGAAGTGTGTAAACCTGGCAATTCACAGATCTGTACCCCTGGGGATAAAAATACATTATATGTTTATAATAAATAAATAAATAAATAAAAAATAAGATTAGGGGACAAGACTTTCAAAGAGAACCCCTTGAAGATGACTCACCTCAGAGTAACTGCTGCATGCCCAATGGCTACACTGAAGAGCAATAGTAGAGGCTACACACTATGGAATGAACAGACCTCACTGAAATAATACAGCAAGGTCACTAAACAAATAAACAACCACAACAGAAATCCCCAAGAGAAAGGATAATCAGTGCCTAGAATTACTACAGTGTTATCGAAAATGTTCAGTTTTCAAAAATAAGTGAAATACGTAAAGAAGTAGGAATGTATGACCTCTACATGGGAAAAAAGCAGGCAAAAAAAAAAAAAGAAAGAAAACCAAAAAAACTGTGTTTGAGAGAACCCTGGCACCAGACTCAACAGAGACTTCAAAAGAGCTACTGTAAATATACCCAAAGAACTAAAGGTAACTGTGCTTAAGGAAGAAATAAAGGTATTCTGACATTGTCTCATCCAACAGAGAATATCAATAAAGAGAAATTATTTGAAAAGAATCAAATGGAAATTTAGGTTGAAAAGTACAATAACCAAAATGAAAAATTCATTAGATGGGCAAAACAGTAGGCCTGAGCTAGCATAATGAGGAAACACTAAGCTTGAAGATAGGTCAAAAGAGATTATGTTGCATGAAGAACAAAGAGGGGGAAAAAAGAAAAATGAAGAGGTACACAAAAATGTGGGATACCAAAAAATACACCAATACATGTGTAATGTGAGTTACACATGAAAGAGAGCTGGGGATGAGGGTGGGGAGGTGCTGGGGAGTGGAAAGAATAGAAAAAATATTTAAGGTATTAGCTGAAAACTTCCCAAATCTAATGAAAAACATTAATCTATACATCCAAAAAATATAAAGTCCAACTAGGATGAATATAAAGAAATTCACACCCAGATATATCACAGTAAAATTGTTTAAAGACAAAGAGAAAAATCAGGAAAGCAACAACAGAAAAATGATATAACAAGGAACCCAATAATATTAACAGCTGACTTCTCATGAAACAATGAAGATCAGAAGGCAGTAGGATTACATATTAAAAGTGCTGAAAGAAAAAAAAAAGTTAACCAAGAATCACATCCAACAAAACTGTCTTTCAAAAGTGAAGATGAGGGGCGCCTGGGTGGCTCAGTGGGTTAAGCCACTGCCTTCGGCTCAGGTCATGATCTCAGGGTCCTGGGATCGAGTTCCGCATCGGGCTCTCTGCTCAGCGGGGAGCCTGCTCTCTCTCTCTCTCTCTCTGCCTGCCTCTCTGCCTTGTTGTGATTTCTCTCTGTCAAATAAATAAATAAAATCTTAAAAAAAAAAAAAAAAGTGAAGATGAGGGGTACCTGGGTGGCTCGGTTGGTTAATCAACTGACTTGATTATTACCTGATCATACCTGATCAACTCAGGTAATGATCTGGGAGTCTTGGAATGGAGCCTCAACATTGGGCTCCCTGCTCAGCAGAGAGGCTGCTTCTTCCCCTGTCCCTCATCCCGCTCCTGTGCGCTCTCTCTCAAATAAACAAAATCTTAAAAAAAAAAAAAAAAAAGACACGAGTATGCCCTTTAAAAAAAAAAGTGAAGATGAAATAATGACATTTCCAAACAAAAACAGAGAATCTGTTGATAACAGACTCACTTTATAAGAAATACTAAAAAGTTCTTCAGGCTGAAAACAAGTAACCCAAAACTGTAATTCATATTCACATGAAAAAACAAAGAGCACTGGAAAAGGTAATTATGTTATGATAAAAGATGGCATAATTGAATATTCTCCTTTCTCTCCTAATTATGTAAAAAGCAACCGTATAACACAATGTGTATATAATTATATTGTTAAGCCTATAACATATAGGAATGTGATGTATTTGACAATACCAGCCCAAAGGAGGTGGGTAAGATCAAAGCTGTATTGTAGTAAACAAAGGACACTAGATGGTAAACCAAATCCATGGAACAAAGGAAGAGAACAAGAAATGGTAATAAGACAATTAAGATAACAAACTCTATAAATATACACTCACTTTCCTCTATACTCTCAATTACTTTATAAGATACAACAGAAATATCTGTAAATCAATGAATGGATAGACAAAATGTGGTAAACCATACACAATGGTTTACTCCATAATAAAGAGTAACAAAGGACTGAAACATGTTACAATATGGATGATCCACGAAAGCATGCTAAGGAAAGGGGCCAGTCACACAAAATATGTAAATAAAAAATTTGTACTAGAAAATTACTATCTTAGGGGTCCCTGGGTGGCTCAGTCAGTTAAGCAACTGCCTTGGCTCTGATCACAATCCTGGAATCCTGGGACAGAGCCCCTGCTCGGCGGGGAGCCTGCTTCTCTCTCTCCCCCTGCTCCTCTACCCCACTCGTGTTCTCTCTCTCACTCACTGTCTCTCAAATAAATAAATAAAATCTTTAAAAAAAAAGAAGAAAATTACTATCTTATAATAAAAAGCTGATAGTATCAAGAAAGAATTTTTATATAGAAAAGATGTTTAATGTCTGATGCAGTTTTAAATTATTTTGTAACTTAATATAACTCATAATAAAATGCCATCATACAGTAAAAGATAATTGCATTCATTATAAATCTGTGCTTAAATGGTACCACAAGCAGTTGCAGCTATTGAACACCTAAAATGTGGCTAGTGTAATGTAGTTGTACTATAAATGTAAATTACACACCAAAGTATTCAAAAATATTTAGTATGAGAAAAAAGTAAAATATTTCATTTATAAGTTTCATGTTCTTATTAAAATATAATGCATATGACATAAAATTAATTTTAAAGTGTATAAATTCAGGGGTGCCTGGATGGCTCAGTGGGTTAAAGCCTCTGCCTTTGGCTCAGGTTATGATCTCAGGGTCCTGGGATCAAGCCCTGCATCAGGCTCTCTGCTCAGCAAGAAGCCTGCTTCCCCTCTCTCTCTGCCTGCCTCTCTGCCTACTTGTGATCTCTCTCTCTATGCCAAATAAATTTTTTTAAAAGTGTATAAATGCAGTAATTTTTAGTATATTGACTTTGTTTGCAACCATCACTATCTAATTTCAAATATTTCCATCACCCCCATAACAAACCCCATACCCATCAGCAGTATTCCCCATGCCTGGCAATCACTAAAAATTTACATTCTGTCTCTATGGATATGTCCGTTTGGACATTTCATACAATGAACTATATGGCCTTTCGTGTCTGGTTTCTTTCACTTGGCTTAATGCTTTCAAGGTTCATCCATGTTATAGCATGGATATTATAAATAATGTTGCTATAAATATTAGTGCTCAAATTTTTTTGTGAATGATACGTGTTGAAATATTTTTGGATATATGGGTTAAATAAAATGTTAAAATAAATTTCACTTGTTTCTTTTAACTTTTTGTTATGCAGCTACCAGAATATTTAAAATTCACGGCCTATGTTATTATATTTCTCTGTGACAGCATTAATGAACCTAAAAATAACTTTAAAAGCTACCATTTATCAGCCATCAAAAAGAATGAAATCTTGCCAATTGCAATGAAATGGATGGAGCTGGAGAGTATTATGCTGAGCAGAATACATCAGTCAGAGAAAGACAAATACCATATGATTTCACTCCTATGTGGAACTTAAGAAACAATACAGATGAACATAAGGGAAGGGATATTAAAAAAAAAAGAGAGAGAGAGGGAAGCAAACCATAAGAGACTGTTAATGATAGAAAGCAAACTGAGGGTTGCTGGAGGGAAGGGGGATGAGGGATGGGCTAGACAGGATGATGGGCATTAAGGAGGGCACTTGTGATGAGCACTAGGTGTTACATGTAAGTGACGAATCACAAAATTCTACTCCTGAAACCACTATTAAACTACCTGTTAACTAACTAGAATTTAAGTAAAAACTTAAAAAGCTACCTCTTATTACACACTTAGTATGTGCTGAAATGTGAGCTAACTAATAACATCGTCTTACTTAATTCTCACAATTACCCTATAAGGAGAGTATTACTGGCTATATTTTAGATTAAAATTGAGGTTTAGAGAAATTAAGTAACATTTCCCTAGCTTACACAGTCAGTAAGTGACTGAATTAATACTCATACTTAGATCTGTTTAGCTTTTTAAAGTCACCATAATCACTATGGCATATTGCCATAACTGCACACACACACACAGTCTGCTCTGAAATGAACAGGCTTTGATATCCCAGTTAATTTTCCTAACTGTTCTTCAGTAAAGGTACAAATAAGATAGAAAAAACTCTGCTAATTCACTTTAAGGCCAACAAACACCAAATTATCTCATATAACAAGTTAATAAAAATTCTAAATCCCTTTTACAAAGGGCTGAATGATAACTTTTAAGGCCAGATCTGTCATTCCCAGCTTAAAATCATGCAATGATTCTATTATCTGCAGGGCAAAGTCCAAGCTCACTAGCAGTCTAATCTCTTCCTACCTTTCAGCCATCAGCAATATCAAAGTACATCATCCTGCTGCTTTGCCTTTGGACACATGTCATCACTCTGCCTGGAAAGCTCAGTCCCAATTCCTCCACATTTTGTTTGGTGACTTTATCCTTAAACCTGTTCAGACACTGCCTTCTCCTAAAGTTTTTACTTGATCAAAAGCACCCCACAGGGGCGCCTGGGTGGCTCAGTGGGTTAAGACTCTGCATTTGGCTCAGGTCGTGGTCCCAGAGTCCTGGGATCGGGCTCTCTGCTCAGCAGAGAGCCTGCATTTCCCCCCTCTCTCTGCCTGCCTCTCTGCTTACCTGTCATCTCTCTCTCTGTCAAATAAATAAAATCTTAAAAAAAAAAAGCACCCCACAATAGCCCTTCTTGCTCTTAAACACACAACAATATTTTGCTCACTATGTAATTTCTACTTCTCACATATAATCCTCTACAATAGAGCATCACATGCAACACTGCATTATTTTTATTAAAAAACATAATTTAGTTGCTATATTTACTATAATCATAGTGTCACTAGATTTTTTATGTCACTAACATATAGCTGAGTCACTTGGTTAAACGCTTGTTGTAATTTCTTAATTTATTTGCAGTAACAGCTGACATCTAGCCTAAAATTGCTTAAGGAATATTCTACAAAATACTATTTCTAGATGTTAATTGATATTAAATACATATAAACATATATTAGTAGTCTAATAATTTAGGAAATGGTAAATTCAACAGATTCAACATATTTTATTATACACAAATTTTAAGAACCCTGGTTTGCAAATGTACAGTCTGACTCTTTAAAGGAGATATAGTATGTAAATTTTCCTAAACTGGGCCAGAAATTTTTTTGTTTTATAAACATTCCTGGAGGGGCACCTGGCTAGCTCAGTTGGTAGAACACGTGGCTCTTGATCTCTGGGTCAAGAGTTCAAGCCCCACATTGGGCATATAGCTTACTTAAGAAAAAGAAAACTGAAAACATTAGTGGAAAGTTTACTGTTTATTACAGGTACTAGACTCAGCACCATCTGCATTATCTCATTTAGTACATTAAAAAACGTAACAGGGTAGGTACCATTATCAATTCAGTTGACACACAAGAAAACCAAGCACTAAAACTAAGCGCTAAAGTTAGATAACTCACTTGTCCAAGATCTTACAGTACATGTTGGAGCCCAGAGTAGAATACGAATCTGTCTGACTCAAAAGATTCCATTCTCTTCAACAGTAAATTGTACTAGAGCCTTTCTTTTTTGGTAGGGCATCATACTAGACTGTTGGAGAGAGAATTTTTGTGAACTCTGATTCTGAACTCTACTTACTAAACTGAAATAGCCAGTGTTTTACACTGGTCTAAAAAAAAAAAAACATAGGTCTAAAGAAAAAAACACTGGTCTAAAGAAAAAAACATAGGGGGTAGGAAAAACTCAAATACTTCAGAATTACCCATATAATATTTGACTTTCTTTCTTTTCTAACTTCCTTTAGCCCCCAAAATAATTGTAAATACAATATATCATTAGAAGGTATGAAGGGTAATGGAAAGAGGTAAAACAGAAATAAATGTCCAAGTAGATTTCTGGTCTCAGATAGCGAAGTAAAAAACCTAGAAGTATCTAATTAAAATTATTATACTGGAACTCAATCACAAGGAAAAGTTCAGAAGGAACTCAAACACCTGGAAGCTAAAGACCACCTTGCTTAAGAATGCTTGGATCAACCAGGAGATCAAAGATGAACTTAAACAATTCATGGAAACCAATGAGAATGAAGACACTTTGGTCCAAAACCTATGGGATACAGCAAAGGCGGTTCTAAGGGGGAAATACATAGCCATCCAAGCCTCCCTCAAAAAAATTGAAAAATCCAGAATACACCAGCTGTCTCTACACCTTAAAGAACTGGAGAATCAACAACAAATCAAACCAACTCCACATGCAAGAAGGGAAATAATCAAGATTAGAGCAGAGATCAATGAGGTAGAAACGAGAGATACAGTAGAATGTATCAATGAAACTAGAAGCTGGTTTTTTGAAAGAAACAATAAGATCGATAAACCATTGGCCACACTAATCCAAAAGAAAAGAGAGAAAACCCAAATTAATAAAATTATGAATGAAAAGGGAGAGATCACAACTAACACCAAGGAAATAGAAACAATCATCAGAAATTATTACCGACAGTTATATGCCAATAAGCTAAGCAACCTAGATGAAATGGATGCATTCCTAGAAAACTATAAACTCCTAAAATTGAACCAGGAAGAAATTGACAACCTGAATAGACCGATATCTAGTAACGAGATTGAAGCAGTGATCAAAAACCTCCCAAAAAACAAGAGCCCAGGACCTGACGGATTCCCTGGGGAATTCTACCAAACTTTCAAAGAAGAAATAACACCAATTCTCCTGAAGCTGTTCCAAAAAATTGAAGCAGAAGGAAAACTTCCAGACTCTTTTTATGAAGCCAGCATTACCCTGATCCCCAAACCAGGCAAAGACCCTACCAGAAAGGAGAATTTCAGACCAATATCGCTGATGAATATGGATGCAAAGATTCTCAACAAGATCCTAGCAAACAGGATCCAGCAGCACATTAAAAAGATTATCCACCATGACCAGGTGGGATTCATCCCTGGGTTGCAAGGTTGGTTCAACATTCGCAAATCAATCAATGTGATAGAACACATCAATAAGAGAAGAGAGAAGAACCACATGGTCCTCTCAATTGATGCGTATAGGGATAGAGGGAATATTCCTGAACTTCATAAAATCTATCTATGACAGACCCACAGCAAATATCATCCTCAATGGGAAAAAGCTTGCAGCCTTCCATTTGAGATCAGGAACATGACAAGGATGCCCACTCTCACCACTCTTGTTCAACATAGTATTAGAAGTCCTAGCAACAGCAATCAGACAACAAAGAGAAATAAAAGGTATCCAAATTGGCAAGGAAGAAGTCAAACTCTCTCTCTTCGCAGATGACATGATTCTTTATATGGAAAACCTCAAAGACTCCACCCCCAAACTACTAGAACTCATACAGCAATTCAGTAACGTGGCAGGATACAAAGTCAATGTACAGAAATCAGTGGCTTTCTTATACACTAACAATGAAAATACAGAAAGGGAAATTAGAGAATCGATTCCATTTACTATAGCACCAAGAACCATAAGATACCTGGGAATAAACCTAACCAAAGAGGTAAAGGACCTGTACTCAAGGAACTACAGAACACTCATGAAAGAAATTGAAGAAGACACAAAAAGATGGAAGACCGTTCCATGCTCTTGGATTGGAAGAATAAACATTGTTAAAATGTCTATACTGCCTAGAGCAATCTATACTTTTAATGCCATTCCGATCAAAATTCCACCGGTATTTTTGAAAGAGCTGGAGCAAATAATCCTAAAATTTGTATGGAATCAGAAGAGACCCCAAATTGCTAAAGAAATGTTGAAAAACAAAAACAAAACTGGTGGCATCACATTACCTGATTTCAAGCTTTACTACAAAGCTGTGATCACCAAGACAGCGTGGTACTGGCATAAAAACAGACACACAGACCAGCGGAACAGAGTGGAGAGCCCAGATATGGACCCTCAACTCTATGGTCAAATAATCTTCGACAAAACAGGAAAAAATATACAATGGAAAAAAGACAGTCTCTTCAATAAATGGTGCTGGGAAAACTGGACAGCGATATGTAGAAGAATGAAACTCGACCATTCTCTTACACCGTACACAAAGATAGACTCAAAATGTATAAAAGACCTCAATGTGAGACAGGAATCCATCAGAATCCTAGAGGAGAACATAGGCAGTAACCTCTTCGATATCAGCCACAGCAACTTCTTTCAAGATATGTCTCCAAAGGCCAAGGAAACAAAAGCGAAAATGAACTTTTGGGACTTCATCAAGATCATAAGCTTCTGCACAGCAAAGGAAACAGTCAACAAAACAAAAAGGCAACCCACGGAATGGGAGAAGATATTTGCAAATGACAGTACAGACAAAAGGTTGATATCCAGGATCTATAAAGAACTTCTCAAACTCAACACACACAAAACAGATAAACATATCAAAAAATGGGCAGAAGATATGAACAGACACTTCTCCAAGGAAGACATACAAATGGCTCAGACACATGAAAAAATGTTCATCATCACTAGCCATCAGGGAGATTCAAATTAAAACCACATTGAGATACCACCTTACACCAGTTAGAATGGCCAAAATTAGCAAGACAGGAAACAACATGTGTTGGAGAGGATGTGGAGAAAGGGGAACCCTCTTACACTGTTGGTGGGAATGCAAGTTAGTGCAGCCACTTTGGAGAACAGTGTGGAGATTCCTGAAGAAATTAAGAATAGAGCTTCCCTATGACCCTTCAATTGCACTGCTGGGTATTTACCCCAAAGATACAGATGTAGTGAAAAGAAGGGCCATCTGTACCCCAATGTTTATAACAGCAATGGCCACGGTCGCCAAACTATGGAAAGAACCAAGATGCCCTTCAACGGATGAATGGATAAGGAAGATGTGGTCCATATACACAATGGGGTATTATGCCTCCATCAGAAAGGATGAATACCCAACTTTTGTAGCAACATGGACAGGACTGGAAGAGATTATGCTGAGCGGAATAAGTTAAGCAGAGAGAGTCAAGTATCATATGGTCTCACTTATTTGTGGAGCATAACAAAGAACACGGAGGACATGAGGGAAACTGGAGGGAGAGATGAACCCTGAGAGACTGTGGACTCTGAAAAACAACCAGAGGGTTTTGAAGGGGCGGGGTGGGGTGGGAGGTTGAGGAACCAGGTGGTGGGTAACAGGGAGGGCACGTACTGCATGGAGCACTGGGTGTGGTGCAAAAACAATGAACACTGTTATGCTGAAAATAAACAAATAAAAAAATAATAAAATAAAATAAAATAATTATAGCAGGGAAAAAAAAAATCAGGACTGCACTCCAAATCATTCTCACTAAAATTCTGTATCTAGAAATAACCTGATAATAATAGATTTTGAGGTACTAGTCTTTACAGAATAGGTTTTTTTTAAAAATATTGGCTTAGAGACGTTTTTGCTTAATTTATTATGCTGGTAACATAATCCTTTTTAGAAATGTAAGTTACTCATACAAAACCCTGGTTAACATTTTGGTACTTCTTTTCCAGTTACTGTCATTCAATACATTAGTGTCGATACATAACTTTATTCAATAAATACAAACTCTTTCTGCAGTTATAAGCACAGTATATCCTGCTTTATTTATTCAGCATTAGAAGCATTTTTCTCATACTGTTCTAGTCCTCATCAAATTTTACATTTAATATTAGAAGCATTTTTGCAGATTAATATTCCTCAGCAAATTTTATTTTACTTTTATAATATTTAGTGTTTAGATTATATTTATATCTTACTCTTTATTGCATAAATAGGTTGTTTCCAGTTTTTCATTGGTTTAAATAATATTGTGATAAAAATCTCTAAAGCTTTTTTGTATTTACGATAACATTCTTAGGATAAGTTCCAAGATATGAGTTAAAAGGCCATAAACAGGGACGCCTGGGTGGCTCAGTGGGTTCAGCTGCTGCCTTCGGCTCAGGTCATGATCTCAGAGTCCTGGGATCGAGTCCCGCATCCGGCTCTCTGCTCAGCAGGGAGCCTGCTTCTCTCTCCACCTCTGCCTGCCACTCTGCCTGCTTGTGATATCTCTCTCTCTCTCTCTCTGACAAATAAATAAATAAAATCTTTAAAAAAAAAAAAAGAAAAAGAAAAAAAGGCCATAAACAACTTTAAGGGACAGAAGCATTCAGAAAAGTCCCAGTTAGGTTTAAAAAAAAAAAAAAAAAAGGAAAAAATTATATATACCACATAAATTACATAAAACAATATCCAAAAGAAAGAAATATTCTAAACATAAAAACTAGTTATCTCCAGTATTAAAATTTAGGGTGATTCATATTTTGTATATGCTCTTCTGTATTTTCCAAGTGCTTTATAATTAGTCTACATTCCTTGTACAAATTAATTTTTATTATAATAAAAATCCTTTTTTTCCTTTGCAAATAGACTTTACTCAAGAAAAGACAAAAGAGGGGCGCCTGGGTGGCTCAGCGGGTTAAAGCCTCTGCCTTCAGCTCAGGTCATGATCCCAGGGTCCTGGGATCAAGCCCCGCATCGGGCTCTCTGCTTAGCGGAGAGCCTGCTTCCTCCTCTCTCTCTCTCTCTGCCTGCCTCTCTGTCTACTTGTGATCTCTATCTGTCAAATACATAAATCTTTAAAAAAAAAAAAAAAGAAAAGACAAAAGAAATTCATGATGGCCAATGTGACCTTATTACAATTTAAAAATGAGGAGCAAGAAAAATTCCCTCAAAAGCCCTAGGCAAATCTTGATTTTTCTCTCATTTTTCTTATCCTCTATCACACCACTGAAGTTCTAGTGGCACACCAACCAAAAAGAAGCAAAGGGAAAATAGAAGCATCCTTCTGAGAAGGATATGTATGTATATGTCTCCAGGTCTATCTACATACTTATTCTCCTCAGAATATTTAAGGACATGCCTCTTCTCCCCTCTCTCTTTACAACTGTTTGGTTAGCTAAAGTATTAAATCTTATATATTCTCAATCAAGTGAAATGAGCTCCAAAATAAACAAAGTAACAGCCACATGCCAGACTTGGCATTTTACCAGTGGCAGTGGAAAATTAGATGAAAAATGTATTAAAAACTTAACCCGGGGTGCCTGGGTGGCTCATTGGGTTAAGCCTCTACCTTCGACTCAGGTCATATCTCAGGGTCCTGGGATCAAGCCCCACATTGGGCGCTCTGCTCAGCGGGAAGCCTGCTTCCCTGTCTCTCTCTGCCCGCAGCTCTGCCTACTTGTGATCTCTCTGTCAAATAAATAAATAAAACCTTTAAAAAAAGAGAGAGAGAGAAATTTAAAAAAGAAAAAAAAACCTAACCCAAGTTTATCTGAATTTCATCTTTCTCCCAGTTAAATAGTAATGAAAAGTCTCCTAAACTACCACTGAGAATACAAATCATAGCTTGGTAGTATAGGTCATGTACACCTTCTACTACCAGCATGTTTTCCTTTTTCTGAACTAAGTAACACCATTAGGAAGAAGTTTAAATTTAGGTCACTCTTCCATTGAAAACTGGAAGTCTCTGGTAGAGAAGACTAAAGTCTTAAAGTTTGTTAAAACAAATGAGAAATATGAAAGGACAGTATGAAAAATTTGGAGAAAACATTCAGAATGCATATGACTGGATAAAAAAGAAAGCTAAGGATCAATAAAAAACTAATAGCAAAAGGAGCAAATCTAAGGGGTAATAACCAATAACTTTACTAAACATATTTCCCAGATGGAATCTAATTGATAGTAAAACTATTATGCCCCACAAAACTGGGGCATAATCCTAATAAAACTTTTACTTTACCTTTCTAATTTGCTGTAGAGCGCACATAATACATTATACTTCTTCAACAGTCTTGACATAGCATTATCAACCTTGGTACTGGTATCAATTTCTTTCATTAAATCAAAGAATTTGCAGACACTACAAAGAAAAGAATAAAGTGAATCTGTAACCGAAAAAATTCATTTTATTTCATTTTCAAAGCATAAACATTTTAATCCAGAAGTGTATTAGCTCTATACCAAATCACTATTATATTCTTTGGAAGGAATTATTTTTTGTATTTTACTAGTTTGAAGAGTAAAAATCAACTACCTTCAACCCTATATGTGTATACCGATGCCTACATCTATTTGTACCAAAAAAAAATGGTCGTTATGATAGACATATACATACATATTTATCCCTCTACCTACCTATGTGCTTTGAAAATGATAAATTCACATAACTTTATCCAATTCCAACATGTTTCCCTTTCCAAATTTATAACTCTTCTTTAACAGTGAGAAAGCTGTAATCCATTTATCTTTATTTACTCACTTAATCACCCTGCATGTAACCACCTTCCATCTCTGAAGTTACCCACTCTCCCACTCTCTCCCACTCTCATCTGCTCAGACTGACTCTCCATCCTAGACTGCCCCGACCCCTCCACATGGACACTTCCTCACCCTCGGAGGGTTCTGACTCCCCAGCCCAGACTGCATTCACTTCACATGTGGTCTGGCTACTCACACACCCTGCTTGGTCTCTGACACTGCACACAAAACAGCCCATTTCAGGGCCCTCATCCCCAACCATATCCATATGAATGCCCTCCCCATCACACTTGGGCTCTAACATTCTTCTATGCACCCCATGCTTTCTCCTACCACAGATGCACATACATACTTTCTTCAACCCCTTATGGTTTTAGGGCTGAATTATTGGGGAAGGGAAAAGAAAAACTGATTAAAATTTTTAGGTTGTTTAAATAATGACTTTAAATCATTTTTTATTGTTTTCTATAAAAATTAATCTGTTTGAAATATTAATACATCAATTTTTTGCTAATAAAAAATAGTGCACTAAACACAGCAATCATCAACTGCAACACACACACACACACACACACACAAAATTTGGAATTACACCAAAACAGCTAAACGAACTCAAGGGTAGTCACCAGACCCTCCCATATGCTCTCCAGCAACTAATGGGTTATAGGCTTCATTCTATAAAATGGGCGGGACCCTTCAGACATTCATCTCAAGAACTGTAAAAATAGAAGCTTCAGCTAATCAGCAGTGAACAAAGAACCCAAGAGATGGCTGTTAAAGTACTTGTGACATAGAAGGGACTGGGGCAGCCATGACAAGCTACACGGAACAGCAAATAAAGAAGTAGAAATGATATGGAGTAGATGTTCATGATGCTGCTCATAAGAGAAAAGAGAAGGGAGTAAATGTCTAGATACCTTCAAAGAAAAATTTAAAAAACCTCAAAAAAGCATCTATTCAAGAAGCACACTCAGTTCCAGTTTTTATGAGATATTTGACAATACCTATGGGGCACCATGTAAACTGAATTGTTACTACAAAGCCACCTTTTTCTAGGGGTAACTTAAGTGAGTCTCTATTCCTTCTGCAGCTCCCCTCTGAAGGAAAGAAGAGAAGAGGGAAGGCTACAGAGAGGAAAAGCAGGCATAAAGAGCTATGATTAAGACACACAAATCTAAAATAACTACTTATTCTATAGCACTGCTCTATGGATTGATATGTCTTATTATCGGTCCACAAGTAAATAAGTACAGAAATTCAGAGTAAGCATTTAAAAACTTTCATGGCAACTTAACACTAATGTCATGCCTGCTGAATATAATAGTAAAAAGTCTGGTCCTGCAGTTAATATAATTTTTTTCTTTCATTTTTCTGGTAATTAATTTATATTATTTATTTTTTAAGTGTCAGTCCATGACATACTGAAAAAAAAGTCCTTTACTGAAGCACATTTAAGCAGCAGTGGTCTAGATACCATTCCTGCATAGTTATTAGAACAAAGAGATGACCTAAGAAAAAGTTGTAACAAATATATTATTGTATTTATTGTACAGAAATTATTTATGACATGCCCAATTATAATTGTTGCTCCATTCAGGAAAAAAGTTCAGGAAAGACTTTGCCAGGAAAATTCTTTCATCTTAGAGATAAAAGATGTAATAGCCTTTCTGTCATATTCATTTAGTAATCTAGAAATAGCTTTGTAACACTGTATTACAGACATCTGTTTAATTTTACCTTTCCCACTGGAATGAGTTTCTTAAGGTCAGAGACTATTTCTCACCTCTATATCATTAGAATCTAGCACAGTATCACAGAGCCTAACAGCTCTTTAGTTTTCTTTCCTTCTTTTTTTTTTTTTTTTTTCAGGGAAAGGGCATGGAGGGGTGGTCAACAATAGGAAAGAGATCAAGACCTCATCAATACCTATGGTTAAGTTATAAGCACAGACTACATGAACTACTTACTTTTCTACTCATTATAAGTTATTTAATTCTCATAATTCTATAAAATAGCTCACAGATGAGGAACTGAAACAATAAAGCTAAGCCATCTGCTCTAGGTCATTTAGCTTATAAAACAACACAGACCCATTAAGTCCACTCCACCTTAACCAAAACATTCATATCATTTTCAATCCTCTAGGCCACTGAAACATCTACTTCATGAATGTATAAATTAATGCAGAAATTTACTTATATAATTTTCAGTAAAAAGATTTACTGAAATCACTTATATAATTTAACTTATATATCATATAATATATAATATAAATTAATGCAGAAATTTACTTATATAAATTTTACTGAAATCTCTGAGATTCTAATTCTAATTCAGTAGGTTTGTTTCCACATTTTATTTAGAGGTAGTAAGAAAAAGAGTCACTGAAAAATGTGGCAATTTACTTCACTTAAATAAAATACTAATTATGTTTAATTCTAGATGATTTTATCCAAGAAGAAACATATACTACTATCTTTCTAGTAAAATTATTTGCTGTTACATTTTGTAAAATGCTGCAAATGAAATGACTAGATGTCGCACAAAGCTGCTCAAGATAAAGTTCAAGAGTTATTGGAAACAAATTAGTAAATTCTTCTTATAAGTATAAGGCTTATAAGCTCAACAACAATTATTTGAGTAATTATGGAAACTCAACTGGATATACAGTCTCAAAAAGTATATAATTAGCATGTGTTACATTAAGCAATATTAAACATTAATAAATGTTAACTAAATTCCTTCTAGACTCCCACAACTTTCATAAAAATTTTAATCTAATAACCCTACTTTACAAACCCTTGCTCTTTTTTTCCACTTCCTCAATAGCTACAATTGAGGAAGTTCTAGAGAGTGAGAGACATGATGAAAAATTTCCCAGGATACCAAATTCTTGAGGAACTATATCATAAATACACATTCATTAAGGCTCCATGAGCCTTAGGTTGAAGGACACTTAGGTTGACCTAAGTCCCTTAAGTGTTATTTAATTTTAGCATTTCTCACTAGTTCCCTAAATTCTATTTAAGAGGAAAGTTCAGAAATACTTTTCTTTGATGGCAGAGACCTATATTGATATAAGAAATTTTACCTGGTTTCTATGTTTTTCTGTAGCTCAGTAAAAGTGAATGGCATCTCATCTAGATCAACTGCTGCAATAAAGATACAGATTCCCCATAGCTCCTTTTTCCTTTGAACAAAACCTTCCTGCATACAAAAAAAAAAAAAAAATTCAAATATTTCATTAATCATTCACACACTGGATACCATATTAAAAGTGTACTATATGATAATTTTTTTCTTATTCAACATAAACTTATTTATAATCCTTATGATGGCATATACTCTAAAGCATTTAATTCTATACTAATCAACAACACTTAAATTTTACACTTTAAGTAAAAAAAAATACTAGAAAGATCACAAAAGTTAAATTACAACTTACTGTGAAAAAATTAGGGTCTTCTCTGAAGTAAATACTTTCATTTTTATTTTATTTTATTTTTATTTTTTAAAGATTTTATTTATTTATTTGACAGAGAGAGAGATTACAAGTAAGCAGAGAAGTAGGCAGAGAGCAAGGGAAGCAGGCTCCTCACTGAGCAGAGGGCCTGATGTGGGGCTCGATCCCAGGACCCTGAGACCATGACCTGAGTCAAAGGCAGAGGCTTAACCCACTGAGCCACCCAGGCACCCCAATACTTTCATTTTTCAATAATCCAACGTCCTCATAGCCAACCTCGAGTTCATAATATAAATTGTTTTTTAAAAAAACAAGGCTACTTTCTTATATAATTATCCTCCTTTTGCTCTGATTCACTTCTGTTTTTTAAAGACATTTCTTTCTTTATTTATTTAAGATTTTATTTATTTATTTGACAGAGAGAGACACAGTGAGAGCAGGAACACAAGCAGGGGGAGTGGGAGAAGGAGAAGCAGGCCTCCCACCAAGCAGGGAGCCGGATGCAGGGCTGGGATCAGGACCTGAGCCAAAGGCAGACGCTTAACGACTGAGCCACCCAGATGCCCTTAGGAGGCCAATGCCTTATCCATTAGACGACTGGGGCCCAGGTGGCCTTAAAGACATTTATTTTTAGAGAGAGAGCATATACACATATGTGAGCAGGGGAGGGACAGAGGAGAGGGAGAAAGAATCCTCAAACAGACTCCTTGTTGATGGCAGAGCCTAACATGGGCTTAATTCCGGAACCCTGAGATCATGACCTGAGAAGAAATCAAGAGTCTGCCCCTTAACTCACTGAGTCACCCAGGTGCCCCTGATTCATTCATTTTTTAAACAATCTATGGACTCAGGTATTTTTTAACCTTGTGAAATTCGTATCCCTCAGTGCCATTACTGCCTTCCTTGTGAAGTGGAAATAATAATAAATATCTCACTTAGTAAGAATTAAATGTAATTATGCACATAAGGCCCTTAGCATAATGCCTGACATATAATTAGTACTTGATGAGCGGTAGCTATGATTATCATTAAAGTATTTTTATTATCATTTCACTGTCACTACCTTTTCCCCTAAAAATATGTATTACTATCTAAATATGTAAGTTTTATAGATAAAATTTGACTACATTAAATTGATAAAAGAAATACCAAATTATGATGTTCTATTACAAAACTGGAACTATTTGCTTACTCTTTTTTTTTTAATATTTTATTTATTTATTTATTTGACAGAGAGGGATCACAAGCAGGCAGAGAGGCAGGCAGAGAGAGAGAAGAGGAAGCAGGCTCCCTGCTGAGCAGAGAGCCGGATGTGGGGCTCCATCCCAGGACCCTGAGATCATGACCCAAGCCGAGCGGAAGGCAGAGGCTTTTAACCCACTGAGCCACCCAGGAGCCCCTATTTGCTTACTCTTTTTTTTTTTTTTTCCATTTTATTTATTTTTTCAGCGTAACAGTATTCATTCTTTTTGCACAACACCCAGTGCTCCATGCAAAACGTGCCCTCCCCATTACCCACCTTACTCTTAATTGGATGTTACAATAGAATTGAAAAGTATGTGATGCAAATTTACATTGTTTTGAAATCTCAATTATACATAAGCTTTAAGAAGAGAATTATTCTGGGGCACCTAGGTGTTAAGTCAGTTAAGTCAGTTAAGCAGCAGACTCTTGGTTTCAGCTCAAGTCAGGATATCAGAGTCAGGATTCTCTCTCTCCCTTCCCCCACCTTCCCCCGCCCCAGCTTACAGTCTCTCTCTCTCTCAAATAAATAAATAAATATTTTAAAAAATTATTCTGGATTATCAAATTTTTAAAAATATTTTTAGTTGTTTGGTTATCAGAGAGAGAGTGAGGATAAGTGGGGAAAACAGCAGGTAGAGGGAGAAGCAGGCTGCCTGCCAAACAAGGAGCCCAGTGTGGGCCTGGATCCCAAGACCCCATGACCATGATCTGAGCCGAAGGCAGATTTTCAACCAACCAAGCCACCAAGGCATTCTTAGTTTATCAAATTTCATTGACAACAAAAAGTTTATCATTATCCAACTCTAAATTTCTCCTTAATTTTAGCTACTTAGAAAATAAAATATTTTTATTAAGTTTTTATTTTAATTCCAGTACAGCTAACATACAATGCTATATTACTTTCAGGTAAATGTTACTTTTAAACTTCAGACTATTAAATATTAAATATGTCAGAGAGAACCATGTAACAGATGAGATGAATTAGGTTATTCATTTATAAGCAAATGTTTTTGTGTATCTATGCAATGGAAATGATCAGTTTCCAACTAGGAGATTCCTAGAAGTAGACTTTCGGGACACACACACACACACACACCCTAACAGGTATGCACAAGATGGGCTTGTAGTTTAGTTATAACCAATAAAATTGACTTAGTCTGATCTTATACCTAGTTGCCACTGAGATTTGCTAGATGGAAAAAATTTACAAAGCCAGAAAGATTAGAATTAACTACAAAATCCTACTCTATAATTACTTTGTTTGCTTTTTAAAAGAGCAGATTTTATTAGGACATAGACACCACAATTTAACACAAAGTCATTTGATATGATAAATGCTTAAATGAAAAGCATCAGTTTAAACACTAAACTATACTAAAATCATCTTTACCTTCACATAGGCTTCTTTGTACCTTCCTTTTTGTTTTTTTAGTATCCTCCAAAATTTGACAACTTTAATAATTTCTTAAGAAATATTCATTATACAACTGCCATAGTTATGACTCTGGGGAATACAATGGTGAAAACAAAAACAAAAACAAAAATTCTGTATCTTCCTGGAACTTACATTCTCTTATTTAAGAACATGGATTTTGGTGTCAAACACTCAAGAGTTTGAATGCATATTTGAGCTGTGTAACTGTGGGCAACTTGTTTAAATCCAATAAAGACTCAATTTCTATGAAAATAGGAATGACAGTAATAGTGTCTGATCATAGAATCACCACAAAAATTAGCAATAAGAATGCTCTTAAGTAATCAGTTTGGTGCCTGGCATTGTACCTACTGAATCAGAATTATCAGCAGGAGCATTACTAGTATCAGTGAATCTAGCCCTCATTCCACTACACCATAGTGGTCTCAATACCACTCACTATCTGATCTTCTCTATACCATAAATATCCAACCTTGGGAATAATGGATGTGTGTGTGTGTGTGTGTGTGTGTGTGTACGTTTAGGAAATCAGGTTTATTAAACCCTAGCCCCAGGCAATCACTGAACTGATTTTAATTCCTTTTCCTTTTCCAGAATGTCATACAAATGAAATCATATGGTTTGTAGTCTTTTTTGTCAGGCTTCTTTCACTTAGCAAGCTTCCGAGGATTTATCTATACTATTATATCTATCAGTAGTTATTCCACTTAATTTCTGAATGTACTCCATTGTATGAATATACCACAATTTGTTTATCCATTCTAACAGTTGAGTACACATGTTATAAATAATGCTACTAACCTTAACCCTAAATATCCAACTATAGGTCTTTAAATGGATATATGTTTTCATTTCTTGAGCAAATACCTAGTTGGGGAACAGCTAAGTTCTATGTTGAATGTTAGTTTAAATTTATAAAAAACCAACAAACTGTTTTTCCAATGTTTGTTGCTTGTTTTCTAGCCATCCTAATAGGTGTGTAGTGGTACATTTTCCCAAGGACTAATGACATTGACTGTGTTTTCACATCTTACTTAACATCTGTATCTCTTCCTTGGTAAAAGGTCTTTTCCAATCTTTTCTATTCAGTTGTTTGTCTTATTAAGCTGTAAGAATTATTTATACATTCTGGATTCAAATTCTTTGATAGGTGTTTTGCAAAAATTTTCACCTGTTCTGTGACTTGTATTTTCATTTTCTCAAACAATGTATTTCAAAAAACATAAGTTTTTCATTTTAATGAAGCTCAATTTATTTTTTCTTTTATGGATGATGTTTTCATGGTATTATCTTGGTATTTCGTGGTATTATCTTTGAAATCTCTGCTTAACCAGAGTCTCTTATGGTTTGTTGCCCTCTCTCCTTTTTTCTCTCCTCCAATATGTTCATCTGTTTTCTTTCTTAATTCCAAACAAAGATTTCCTATGCCATCTTCTACAAGTTTAGGTCTCTAAATCAAGTTAATTTTTGTAAGTGTTACAAGGTAGAGATCAAAGTTCATTCTTTGTATGTGAATATCCATCCACGTGCTCCAACATGACCTGGTGAGAGGGATAGTCTTCCTGCACTGAATTACCTTCAAACCTTTGTATACAAAGACTGACGGAGTGCCTGGGTGGCTCAGTGGGTTAAGCCTCTGCCTTCAGCTCAGGTCATGATTCCAGAGTCCTGGGATCAAGCCCCACATCGGGATCTCTGCTCTCTGCTCAGCAGGGAGCCTGTTTCCCTTCCTCTCCTGCCTGCCTCTCTACCTACTTGTGATCTCTGTCAAATAAATAAATAAAATCTTTAAAAAAAAAAAGAGAGAGACTGAGCATATATGTGTGGATTCTATTCTGTTGCACTGTCCTGCTTGTCTTTCTTTTCAACAATACTATAATGTCTTGACTAATGTAGTTTTACATGTTTTGTTCTTTTTTAGTTTGGTTCAGGATTTTCCAATCTGAAAAGGTCACTTGATTCACCTCTCATTGCGCAGATTAAGAAATTAAAGACTGGAACTGAGACTTCTGCAATACAGCCAGTCAATGCCACAGAACTAAAACCCAAGTTTCCTAACACTCAATTTAGTATTGCTCCATTTCTTTGAGAATATTTCCTTGTTATATTCCTACACTGATGTTCCTAACATTTTCAGTATTGAGATTCTTAATCTTATCACCCCACCAAGAGTTCTGTATTCTTAACTATTTTACTATTCTGTATTCTTGATTTTTATTTTATTGAGATTAAAGAATCACAATACCTAAAGCTTCAACATTCTTCTCCACATCAAATACTTTCTAATTATCATATCTCCCAGTCTTCTTCAAAATGTCTCTGCATCTTCATCTCTAAATTCCTCTTCTCTTCTGATCTTTACAAATGGACATTCTCCTTCACTCTCAAATTAGCAACTCTAAGGCCTTTCTACCACCTATTTCCCAATCTCACTGCCTCTCATCTCCTTCAAGACCTGGTGGCTTTTTCATTACTCCCTCTATCTTTTGTAATTTCTCTAAGAATTTTCCTTCTAAAAGCTTCTTTCTCTTTTGTTACAAATAAGCCTGTATCACCTTAAAAACAAAAATGACCCATATCTCTACCTCTGGACCTTATCAAGCTACCGTCTCCCTCCACATACAATCCTTTTACCTTCTCACTGTTCACACACCCACTCACCATATACACACTCACAGGACACACACAGTACATCCACTGAACACATACGCTAACTACACAGGCACTATTATACTGAGGCTATTCTCTAGGTCTTTGAAGATCTGTCTTTCCAAACTAAATGGCCTTTTTTGGGTTCATCCACAACGACCTCTATGTGGCATCTGACACTGGTGCAATGCAACTTTTTCCTCTCAGCTTTTAAAACACTCCAACATCCTCATTCTCATTTCTTTCTCTCTCACAACTTCTTCGATGTTTCCCAACTCCAAAGACTTTTTTCCACCATATTCTGTCTTTCTCAGCAATCTCATTTACTTCCACAGCAACCCCTACCACCTCCATACAAATGATTAGCATATCTTATCCTGCTTTCCAGCCCTGATTGCTCTCTCAAGATCCACAGCTTATTTTCCGATGGCAATTTATAAGTAAAATCTGTAAACTATGTGTTTTCTTAAAAATTTAGTTGAGAATTTTGAAAAGGGCTTAGAAGATCCTTAGAAAAGGATGTCAAAAATGGTTAAAGCAGAGAAAAATTCTTACCCAGCCAAAAGAATTACCAAAAAGAAATGGTAAAACATGAAGAAAATAAATGGGCAAGAACAGGAACAAGCATTTTGCAAAAGAAAAAATGGTACTTTCCAACAAACATATTTTGAAAAGACTGAACCTCAAAACAGTATGAACTGAAAGACATTTTGATAATATGATCAAGATTCTTAGGAGTTCAGTTTTATATCCAAGAATTTATCCAATGAAAATATCTGGAGAGTTTAATCAAGATTTAGTATAATATATCACCAGAGGCAAGGGAAACAAAAGCAAAACTGAACTACTGGAACTACATCAAGATAAAAAGCTCCTACACAGTGCAAGAAACAAGCAAAAAAACTGAAAGGCAGCCTATGGAATGAGAGAAGATATTTATAAACAACATATCTGATGAAGGGATAGTATCTAAAATCTATAAAGAACTTGCCAAACTCAACACCCCAAAACCAAATAATCCGGTTAAAAAATGGGCAGAAGACATGAATGACGACTTTTCCAAAGAAGACATCCAGATGGCTAACAGACACATGAAAAGATGCTCAACATCATTCATCATCAGGAAAAAACAAACCAAAATTATGATGAGATACACACCTGTCAGAATGGCTAAAATCAACAACACAAGAAACAACAGGTATTGGCAAGAATGCAGAGAAAGGGGAACCCTCCTGCACTGTTTGTGGTAATATAAAATGGAAAACAGCATGGAGGCTTCTCAAAAAATTGAAAATAGAATTACCCTATGAACCAATAATTGTGCTACTAGTTATTTACGCAAATGATACAAAAATACAGATTCAAAGGGGTACATGAACCCTGATCTTTTTGGCAACATCATTAACAATAGCCAAACTATGGAGAGAGCCCAAATGTCCATCAACTGATGAACGTATAAAGAAGATGTGGGGGGCGTCTGGGTGGCTCAGTGGGTTAAAGCCTCTGCCTTCGGCTCAGGTCATGGTCCCAGGGTCCTGGGATCGAGCCCCACATCGGGCTCTCTGCTCAGCAGGGAGCCTGCTTTCCCCTTTCTCTCTCTCTCTCTGCCTGCCTCTCTGCCTACTTGTGATCTGTCTGTCAAATAAATAAATAAAATCTTAAAAAAAAAAAAGAAGATGTGGTGTGTGTATACAAACACACACCTACAAACACACTGGAATATTATTCAGCCATCAAAAAATGATATCTTGCCATTTGTGACAATGTGGATGGAGCTAGAGTGCATTATGCTACGTGAAATAAATCAGTCAGAGAAAGATAAACACCACATGATTTCACTCAAATATGGAATTTAAGAAAGAAAACAGATGAACATATTGGAGGAAAGAAAAAAGGAGAGAGGGAAACAAACCATAAGAGATTCTTTTTTTTTTTTTTTAAGATTTTATTTATTTATTTGACAGACAGAGATCACAAGCAGGTAGAGAGGCAGGCAGAGAGAGAGAGAGAGGAGGAAGCAGGCTCCCTGCTGAGCAGAGAGCCCGATGCGGGGCTCGATCCCAGGACCCTGGGATCATGACTTGAGCCGAATGCAGAGGCTTTAACCCACTGAGTCACCCAGACGACCCTACCATAAGAGACTCTTAACAACTACAGAGAACGAACAGGGTTGATATAGGGAGGTGGGTGGGAATTGGGCTAGATGGGTAATGGGTATTAAAGAGGGCACTTGTGATAAGCCCTGGGAGTTGTATGTAAGTGATGAATCACTGAATTCTACTCCTGAAAGCAATACTGCACTGTATGTTAAATAACTAAAATTTAAATAAAAATTAGGAAAATAAGATTTAGTGTAATAGAGGTTAAAGAATTATTTGTAAGAGCAAAAATAGTGGGGAAAACCTAAATATCTTAAAAAAGAATATTTAAATAAATTGTGATGGAGCTCTATCACACAATGATACAAAACCCTTAAAATATTTCAAAGATTATAAGGAAACAGGAAAATATCAAAGATATGTTAAGAGAAAAAAAAAACACCAAAAATCAAAATTCTGAGTATATTTTGATTACAATTTTGTGAAAATTTTTAAAAAGGGAAAGCAAAAATATATCAAAATGTTAATTATTATCTCTACATGGTAGAATTACAAATGATTTTCATTTTATTCATTATTCCTAGATACATTTTCTAAATTACTACAATTATAGTAGGAAAGTCAGTCAAATGAAAAAGTACTAGGGGCACCTGGGTGGGTCAGTCAGTTAAGCCTCTGCCTTTGGCTCAGGTCATGATCTCAAGGTCTTACGATTGAGCCCTGCATCAGGCTCCCTGCTCAGCAGGGTGCTTTCTTCTCCCTCTCCCTCTGCCTGCTGCTTCCCCTGCTTGTGTGCTCACACCTGCGCTCTATCAAATAAATAAATAAAACCTTAAAAATAAATAAATTAAATAAAAATGAATAAATAAGTGCTAAATTTATACAAAGCAATAAACAGAAAAAGTACAAATACTAAAGAGAAAAATCTTAAAGATATTAAAACATTAATTACCTATCTTATAGTTTAAATCAAAATCTATAATCAACATTTGAAGAGGCTACCTATTAAGGTAGCATTTAGTTTAGTGCACTTGAACCACCCTAATGATAACCCCCAGTTGATGACATGTACATGCTGCTTTAAAATGCACTAACTTACAAAAGAGCTCCACCATGTGGTAACACAAATCATCTTGGAGGCATCAGAAAATTATCTTACCTATCATAACTTAACATGAATTTAAACTGAATTTTGAAAGTTAAAAATACAAAAGCCATGGGCAAGATGAAAATAAGCCATAGGAAATATGCTTTTGAGCACCTGGGTGACTCAGTCAATTAAGCATCTAACTTCAGCTCAGGTCATGATCTCAGGGTCCTGAGATTGCAGTGGGGTGGGGGGGTGTTCAGGCTTCACACTTAGCCCCTGCTACTTCTCCCTCTCCTCTGCCAAACCCCCTGCTTGTGTGTGCTCATGCCCTCTCTTTCTCTTGCTCTCAAATAAAGAAATAAAATATTTTTAAAAAAAGAAATATACTTTCTAACTCACGGTCAGTAGGACACATCCTTACCCTTGACTCACAGGATTGTAACAAGTGATTAACAATAAGGTTACAAATTAAATATATTACAGGAATATAATAGAGGACTGGAGGCAATAAGAGCTGTCTTTACCTTCTACTCTTGGATTTCCTCCTCACCAAGGTTATATGTAGGAACCAAAGGGATAACAGACCAATAAGTCAGAAAATCCCACCTCTCTCACTTGTGTAAAATGGCTGACAGCACTTAGTGTTAAATACATTCTTTGATGTGCTCAGAAGTAAAAGTCAAGAGTGGCTTAGCCAAGAAAAGGAATGCAAAAGCTAATCTTAACTTGTACTCAATCACATTTGTGATACAACACACAGGAGTAAACAACAGGTGAATCAGCCATAGAGTTACGCAATGCCCTTGTGAGGAGAGAGTTGACTCCACTACCAGGAAAATAAGTACCTAACAAGTTCAGATTTACCTGACCCACTACCCAAGAGATGGGGCTCCCTCCCTTAAGAATTTCTACAGAACTCAGTGGATAGGAATATCTAAACATTCAACTGAACTGTGATTTACTTATTTGTCCATATCTCAACCAGTCTATAAACATCTGGAAGGTAAAACATTTCTACTTAATTCATTGCTATACCCCCAAGAGCTTAGTGAAGTATCCAGCACTAACTTGGCATTAAGTGTGTATTTTTTTTAAGCAGTACTAATAGCTATACCCCAACGGAACCCCAATAGAACGGAATAGCTTTTTTTCCCCTTTAGTATGCTCAGAACCCCAATAGAACGGAATAGCTTTTTTTCCCCTTTAGTATGCTCAGAAAAACAAGCATCAATTCAATCACCAATGCAAGGTGTAAGATAAGACAACTAGTTCTACTCTAGTTTCTTCAACTCCCATTCATACATTGGTAACAACTAATGAGTAAGAGCAAGAGTAACTCACACAAAGAAATGATACTAGAGAACTCATTTTCTAAACAGGTGATAGATAACTGACCTGGAACTCGGTTTCTGGTCAAGCTGTCTGCTTAGTTTATTGAGTCAAAGCCCCAAAGATGATCCACCCAAGAAGATATAACAATATAGGAGAGAAAACTGCCACCAAATGCAAACAGCTACTAATTAATTGGCTTTTCTGTAAAAGATCTATGAAACTGATATCTACCACTCTTAGGAGCAAGGTTAAAATACACTGAGGAGAGAGATCATTCTGACAACTCAGATCAAATTTTATGGATAAAAGACATCTTCCAAAGTTTGCATGCCAACTCCTTTTTCCAATACTGCATATTCTACTTGAAAAAAGGAAAACATCAAATTAATAAATGAGTTGGCATTAGAATAAAAGAATCCCAAATTGGAAGGGAACCAAAAGAGATCACTGATCATCAAAGTCCTGTGTCTGGGAGTTTCTAGGGTTCCAAGTCATAAAATGATAATCTGGCAAATTTTTCAATATTTAAAAAAACTTAAGAAAGCCCACATGTCTACTTTCAATAAAGCCTCAGTTAATAAAATAGCCATCCAGTTACACAATGCCCTTGTGAGAAAGACATTTGTTAGAATGGGCATTTGTCACTTTTGTTAGAATTCAATGCAGCACAGTAACATAATTTACCTTTATGTTGATAAAATCATTGGCTGTCAGCTTTTATGTCTGAATAAAATTAGGAAAAATAAACAAACTTAATTTTTAAAAGTTTGGTAGACTTTCTGAAACAGAGCCAAGGTGGGGGAAGCTAATAATGAATGTTTGGTAGTTTTGTGTGCAATATGATTCTGATTCAACTTACCTTAAAAAAAAATAGTTTGTATGATGAGAAAATCAAAGCACATATAAAAGAGATAAATTAAAACAGGACTAGGATAAAGAATGTTTAATAAAATAATTCACTTCAAAACTCTCCTACAACGGAATATTATGCAGCCATCAAAAGAAATGAAATCTTGCCATTTGTGACGACATGGATGGAACTAGAGGGTATTATGCTTAGCGAAATAAATCAGTCGGAGAAAGACAACTATCATATGATCTTCCTGATATGAGGAAGTGGAGATGCAACATGGGGGGCTTGGAGGGGTAGGAAAAGAATAAACGAAATAAGATGGGATCAGGAGGGAGACAAACCATAAGAGACAATCTCACAAAACAAACTGAGGGTTGCTGGGGGGAGGGGGGTTGGGAGAGGGTGGTGGGGTTATGGACATTGGGGAGGGTGAGTGCTGTGAAGTGTGTAAACCTGGTGATTCAAAGATCTGTACCCCTGGGGCTAAAAATATATTATATGTTTATAAAAAAATTTTAAAAATTTAATTTAAAAAACAAAACAAAAAAAACCTCTCCTAAATACCTGTCTCATATAAACTTGATTATCTGTTTATAGTTGAATATAAAAGAGAGAAATAACTACCAATCTGAACATCAATAATTATGAATACCTCGCCTTTAAAATTACAATGAGTATAAATAAGGAAAAATATTAATTTGCTGAAGATTATTTAAACATTTATTTCAAAGCAACTCCTGTTGACAACCTAGCACACTTGGAAGCCCATAATAATCTCAGTGGTCATTTCAATCCTATGGAAGAGTATTTGATGTATCCTTCTGGTATCTATTCCTAATTAGGTGAGACGAAATTCAGATCTGGCTCTATGTTTGTGGGGAACTGGAGGGTAGGGTAATTTTTTTAAAGATTTATTTATTCATTTGAGAGAGAAAGAGCACAAGTGGGAGGGGCAGAGGGAGAGAATCTGAAGCAGACTCTGAGCTGAGTGCAAAACCCTGTGTGGGCTCGATCTCACAACCCTGAGATCACGACCACAGCGAAAAATAAGAGTTAATGGCTTAACTGATTGTGCCACTCAGGCACCCTGTGGGGCAGAGGTAATTTTTTAAAAAGAAATTCATTATGGCAGATTTTCTATAATTCGTATCCCAAAATATACTAGAAAGGATTTTTTTTAAAAATCTTAATATAAAATTAAAGAAAAAATATAAAATATAAAATAAAGAACTTGGGCATTCTGGGAAGCATAATTCTGAACATTATTCTCTTATTCATTTTTTTTTTAATTTTTTTTTTTTTTTTTTTTTGACAGACAGAGATCGCAAGTAGGCAGAGAGGCAGGCAGAGAGATGGGGAAACAGGCTCCCTGCTGAGCAGAGAGCCCAATGTGGGGCTCGATCCCAGGACCCTGAGATCATGACCTGAGCCTAAGGCAGAGGCAGAGGCTTAACCCACTGAGCCACCCAGGCACCCCTCTCTTATTCATCTAATTATCAATAAATATTTATATAAATGCCTACAGCAACAAGCACTATTTTAACTGCTAGTAATACATTACTAAACAAAATAAGCATTCCTGTTTCCTGAAGCTGACACCTTAGGGGGAAGAGAAAGACAATAAGCAAAAATCTATAAATAAGTAAACTATATACACTGTTACAAAAATAAGAGAGTAAAGTGGATAGAGAATTAGAAGGAGAAGTGAGGGCAGATTACAGTATTAAACAGGGTGGTAGATCTCATTGGTAGAGTGAGATTTGAGCAGATTTTTATTTTATGAACAAAGACACGATCTATTAAATTTTGACCCAGAGGTTCCACTTCTAGAAATCTACACTACAGAAGTCTTCTTACTTGTGCATTAAATGTGGCTTTAAGGATATTCACTGCAGTTGTTTGTAGTATCAAATATTCAAAAACAAACTAAATCTTTATTAACAGGGGAGTACATAAGTAAATTATATGTCCATACAACGGAAAATACATTCACTAAAAATAACAAGCTAAACACAGAGGGTGAGGTGATGTTCAAGATACTATTGCTACATGAGAAAAGCAAAGTAGAGAATAGTGCAAAAACTAGAAACTTTTTATTTTTTTTAAGATTTTATTCATTTGCTACAGAGAGAGAGAGATCATAAGTAGGCAGAGAGACAGGGGGAAGCAGGCTCCCTGCTGAGCAGAGAGCCTGATGCGGGGCTCGATCCCAGGACCCTGAGATCATGACCTGAGCCGAAGGCAGAGGCTGAACCCACTGAGCCACCCAGGTGCCCCCAAAACTAGAAACTTTTATTAGTTGCTTCTGGAGGGAAAAAGTATGTGTCTGCAGGATAGGAATGAGAGAAACTTCACCGTTTAATTTTTATTTCTCTTGAATCTTGAACCACATGAATCTATTGCCTATTCCAATAATAATAAATGGTAATAATAATAAATGGTAATTATTTATTTATACTTCTAAAACAATTCATAAGACTTCAGTTAGGTAAAACAAAAATCCTTATATCTATGTGGTGAAGTGGGAGGAGAAAGGATTGAAGGTAGAGAGCAAATGAAAACTTAACAATGGTTATCTCTACAGAGGTAGAAATAGAAAGAAGCCAATGGATATTCATTTTGTATTACTATAAAATGTGATTTCTTAAAAAGAAGCATGTTTGACTTTTGAATATATTTTTTTCTCTGAAATTTTGAAAACAAAATATAAAAATGATAATTTAAAAAAAAACAGGAAAAATGTTACTATCTAAAAAACTGCATGCTATAATGCTTTGGATATAAGCATCCAAAATAATAAATACTCAATTAGAAGATTCATAGTGACCACAAAGTTAAATAAATTGTTCTCAAAAGAAGCCTAGTGACTCTTCATTCAGAGATGAAGGTTAAATTCCTTGTATGGGTCCTCCGGAAGAAAATACACTGCAGTAAACAATATTGGCCAACAGTGAAAACTTTTATGAAGGAAAAGCAATTTTAAAACAGGCAGCCCAATCATATATTATTATAATTACACTATACATAATTATATATGAGATCTATATGAGTATTTCATGATGAAAGTTCATGATTAACTTTAATAATGTTATCTGATATATATATTAAGTATAAAGCACCAAATGATGGAAAAAATAGGAAAGAAAGAGAATAGAAAAGTGGAGAAAATCAGTGAAAGCAAAATCAATTTTTTAAGAGATCACCAAAATAGAAAAACTTTTAGTTTGACTGACCAAGACAAAAGAAAGAGGCTTAAATTAGCTAAAATTAAGAACGAAGTAACAACATAAAGAGCAACCTTATAGAAAACACACACACACACACAAACTATAGCATGAATGCTTATAACAGATGAAATGGACAAATTCCTTAAGAGAGACCAACTACCAAAACTGACTCAAAAAGAAACAATCTGAATAGACTTATAGCAATTGAACAGTAATTTTAGAACTTCCCACTTTTCTATGTGGCCCAGATTGCTTCACTGGTGAATTCTATCAGATATTTAAAGAGGAATTAGTAACAATTCATCAATTCCTCCATAAAAACCTCTTAGAAGGGAAGATTTCCCAACTTATTCTGTGAGAAGCCAGTATTACCCTGATACTGAAATTAGACAAAGACTTACAAGGAAAGAAAACAGAGATAAAATCCTCTATGAGTATATGCCAAAATCCTCAAGAAAATACTAGCAAACCAAATTCACAAACATATAAAAAAGATTATACACCATGATCAAGTAAGACTTATCCTAGAAATGCAATTGTGGCTTAAGATCTGAAAATCAATTAAAGTAATACCAATAAGAGAGGGAAAAAAGAACATAACATTATATTAATAGGCACAGAAAATCATTTGACAAAATCCAAAATCATTTGATAAAACACTGAATGCAAGAGAAAGAAAAGGTAATGCTCTTTCTCTCTCTAAAAATAAACAAACTACTTGTCTAGCATTAAATATTCACTAGGGAGAAGGAGATTATAAAATATACCATTTTACATACAGAGAAACAAAGATTTGGATAATAGCAGACTTATCTTCAGAAACAATGGAAGCTAGAATACAATGGAACTTGGCGGGAAAAAGCCAAGCTACAATTTTTTTAATTAATTTATTTATTTATTTGAACGAGAGAGAGAGTGAACTAGAGAACACAAGCAGAGGGAAGGGCAGAGAGAGGGAGAGGCAGACACTGCTGAGCAGGAAGCCTGACTCAGGGCTCAATCCCAGAATTCAGGATCATGACCTGAGCCAAAGGCATATGCTTAACTGACTCAGCCACCGAGGTTTCCCCCCAGGCTACAATTTTTTAACTATGAAAATATCTTTTAAAAACAAAAGCAAGGGGCACGTGGGTGGCTCTGTCAGTTGGGCAGCTGCCTTCAGCTCAGGTCATGATCTGGGAGTCCTGGGATTGAGCCCCATGTTGGGCTTTCTGCTCAGTAGGGAGTCTGCGTCTCTCTCCACTTCTCCCCCCACCTCATGTGCTTTCTCTCTCTCTGACAAATAAACCTTAAAAAAAAAAAAAAAAAAGGTAAGAAAACTGAATTGCCCACATCTATTAAAGAAACTGAATTTGTAGTTAAAAACTTTCCCCCCCACACACACACACACAAAAATCCTCGAGGCCATACATATGGCTTTACCAAACATTTAACAAGGAAAAATACAAATTTTACACAAACTCTACAAAAAAATTAAAGAGAACAAAATAATTCCCAACACATTCTATAAGGCCAACATTATTCTTCACAAAATCTAACAAAAATAGAAGGGAAAAAAACAAACAAACAAAAAAAAACACTAGGAAAAAACCCATAACCAAAAGAGAAAACTACATACTCACTATGCCTCATGAATACATATGCAAAAATTCTTAACAAAAATTTAGCAAATCAAATCCAAAAATATATGAAAGGGATACTGTATCATGATTAAGTGGAATTTACCCAGGAATGGAAACTTGCTTTAACAGTCAATTTTATTCATCACATCAACAGTCTAAAAAAGGAAAAATATGGTCATCACAATAGATGCAGAAAAAGCATTTCACAAAATCCAACATTTATTTCTGATATAATAAAAAAAATCTACAAACTGGGAATAGAAGGATAATTCTTTAATCTGATAATCTAAGAAAAAATCTACTCTTAACATTGCACTTAATGGTAAAAGACAGAATGATTTCTCCCTAACAGCAGGAACTCTTCCCACATCTATTCGATATTGTATTGAAATCTTAGCTGGTGCAACAGGCAAGGAAAAGAAAGCAAAATAAAGGAAGAAATAAAGCTGTCATTATTCACACATGACATAATTGTACACATAGGAAATCTATGGAAACTCAAAATTGGACAAAAAAACATAAAAGATAATACACTGATCATGATAAAGAACGGCAAATAAGCACATTTAGAAGACCTTCAGCAACTATGGACTTTGGGTGATAATGATGTGTCAGAGTCAGTTCAACTGTAACAAATGTAGCACTGTTGTGACAATATTCATAATGGAAAAAGTTAAGCATGTGTGGAACAAGGGGTATATAGGAACTCTCTGCACCTTCTGCTCAATTTTGTTGTGAACCTAAAACTATTCTAAAAAGAAAAGTCTATTTTAAAAATATTTCATATAATTAGCAATCAGAAAAATGTAAATTAAAACCACACTGAAATATCACTACGTACCAAGAAAAATGGCCAATTTAAAAAAATAGTACCACCACCAAAAGTGGGCAAAGACATAAGGAAACTGAATCACCCATATATTGATGGTAGGAATATAAAATGTTACAGCTGGAACAAAGTTTGGCAGCTCTTACAAAATTAAACACATATGGACCATACTATATGACCAGCAATTGCAATCCCCCAGAAAAATGAAAACTGATATCTACACAAAAACCTATACACAAATGTTCACAGCAGCTGTATTCCTAACAGCTGAAACCTAGGAATGAGGCAGACATCTTTCAATGCGTGAAAGGTTAAACAAACTGGTCCAGTCATGCCATGGAATACTACTGAACAATAACAACAAAATGCAATGGGCTGACTTGTGCCCCCTACCCAACTCCTGAAAATTCATATGCTGAAGTCCTAACCCTAAGTACCCAAGAATGTGACTGTTTTGGAAGATAGGGCCTCTCAGAGGTACAATACATTAAAATGAAGACATCTGGTAAGCCTTAATCCAACCTGGTTAGTGTCCTTCTAAGAACAGGAAACTTGGACACACTCACACACACCACCACCACCACCACCACCAGGGATATGTGCACATAGGATAAGCATTCCAGAATGCAAGGAGAAGGCAGCAATCTGCAAGCCAAACAGAGAAGTCCCAAAAGAAACTAAATCTGCTGACATCTCAACTTGGACCTTCTAGTCTCCAGAAACACGACAAAATGTATTTCTGTTGTTTAAGCCACCCAGTCTGTTGTATTTTGTTATGGCAGCCCTATCAAACTAATATACTGATAACAATTTCTCTCCAGGGAATTTACTCTGAGTGAAAAAAGCCAATCCCGAAGGTTAAATACTGTAAAATCCCACTTAGATAACATTCTTGAAATTACAAAATATGTCACATTATTATTAAATAACGATCCTATTAAATATGTATAGACAACCTGGTCTACTGGTACTGTCAACATAATATTTGGAATGATGATTACAATCATTGGTCATCTTTGGGGGATCTTACAAAACAAATGTGTTCGTTTAAAAACTAGCCAATAAAAGCAAAGCATAAAGCACTTATCCTTCCTTTCCTGAATGAACTATACTTTAGAATAAGAACAGTTAATGAAGAGAAGTTTCTCTTTAGAAAATTACAACTAATAATTGAAAGAGGAATGATAAAGTATCATATTACCATTTAGCAACCCCTATGGATTCAGTCAATGGTCATCAATAATTGCTTATAACAAAAAAAAAAAAAAAGAGAGAGAGACATAACAAGATACATACAAACCAATGGGCATTCACAAAAATATCTCTAAAATATTTCTTCCAGAAAATATCAAATCAGGATCTGATAAGGCCTCTGGTTTGAGACCAACTACCAAAACTGACTCAAAAAGAAAAAATCTGAATAGACTTATAGCAAATGAACAGTAATTTTAGAACTTCCCACAGAGAAAAGTCCAGGCCCAGATTGCTTCATTGGTGAATTCTACCAGACATTTAAGCCTCTGGCCTGATCTATTTCCAGAAAATACAGAGAATTAGACAAATATGTTAAACAATGAAGACGACACAATCTGCAAAATAAACACTGTAGGGGCACCTGGGTGGCTCAGTGGGTTAAGCCGCTGCCTTCGGCTCAGGTCATGATCTCAGGGTCCTGGGATCGAGTCCCACATCGGGCTCTCTGCTCAGCAGAGAGCCTGCTTCCCTTCCTCTCTCTCTGCCTGCCTCTCTGTGATTTCTCTCTGTCAAATAAATAAAATCTAAAAAAAAAAAATAAATAAACACTGTAGGAAATTCTACAGAATTAAACCATCCAGTTTCTTCAACAAATAAATTGTAAGAAAAAAAAGGGATGGGGGACAGAAGTAGCAGAAGTAGAAGACAAAATCTATAGATTAAGAGATTTAAGACAAAAGTCAGCCAATTATAATATATGAGCCTTATTTGAATCCTGATTAGAACATGTGAAAAAAAGTTCACGAAGTAATTGAAAAATTTTGAATATGGGATATTTGATAATAACAAATTGTCATTGGGGGGAACCTCAGTGGATCAGTTGGTTAAGCATCTGACTCTTGATTTTGGCTCAGGTCATGAACTCAGGGTCATGACATCGAGCCCAGCAGCAGGCTGTGCACTGAGTGTGGAGCCTACTTAAGATTCTCACTCTCCCTCTACCTTTGTCCACCCTCCACATGCATATGCACACTCTCTCTCTCTCAAAAAAAAAATTATTTAAAATAAAATATTCTGTTTTTTAAGGTTATTAAAAGAACCTTTTGCAAAGGAGAAGTTATTTGCAAAAGAACTTCAACCCTGCATGAAGAACCCTGCATGAAGAGGTGTCATATGTCTGCAGTACTGTGTAACTTACATGGAATGCCTAGTGTTACTCCAATTCCAAATGATTCCTTTCAACTATCTTCCTAAACATAATGACCCGTATCACAAAAACAAATGCTTCTATCAAGGGCAATATATTTCAAAGTTCTTGAATATATACACACACACACAAAACCCTAAGAGGTTGACATTCAGACATCATTTCTGCTTTATAGATAAGCAAACTGAGACTTGGAGAATTAACCAATTTACCTAAAATTCTATAGCTAAAATGCAACTAGTATTATCAAAAGTTTCCTGTCTCCAGGTCCAAGGCCTTTTCCATTCTACCATAAGTTCATTTAAGATGCACAAAGAAAACCAAAATTTTAACAACTGATTCATTGTAAGTCACAACATGAACAGCACTCCTGGCCAATTTCTTAATGGAAAGTCCCTATTTATATGCTATATGCATGAACAGCATCTAATCTAATGACAGCAATTACATATTACATACTTATTAAACATTTATACAAAAAGGAAAAAACACTTTTCTAGACAAAACACCACAGACCTTTCCTTAAATTTTAGAAAAATTAACACATCAGAATCATTACACACACATTTATAAATTCAACCATTTTCAAAGTTGCTTTGACTATTTGGGGCCTTTTGTGGTTCCACACAAATTTAAGGATTGTTTGTTCAAAGCTCTGTGAAAAATGCTGTTAGTATTTTGATATAAATTGCATTAAATGTATAAATTGTTTTGGGTAGTAAAGACATTTTAACAATATTTGTTCTTCCAATCCAAAAGAATGGAATGTCTTTCTGTTTCTTGGGGTCATCTTTCTTTCATGAGTGTTTTATAGTTTTCAGAATACAGGTCTTTCACCTCTTTGGTTAGGTTTACTCTTGGGTATTGTTTTTGGTGCAACTGTAAATGGAACTGATTCCTTAAATTTCTCTTTCTGCTGTTTCATTATTGGTGTATAGAAATACAACAGATCTCTGTGGTTGATTTTGTATCATGAGACACTACTGAATTCATGTATTAGTTTTAGCAGGTTTGTGGAAGTCTTTCAGGTTTTCTACATAGAATATCATGTCATCTGTGAATAGTGAAAGTTTTACTTCTTCCTTCCTGATTGGGACGCCTTTTATTTCTTTTTGTTGTCTGATAGCTGTGGCTAGGACTTCTAGTACTATGTTAAATAACAGTGGTTGAGAGTGGACATCCCTGTCTTTTTCCTGACCATAGAGGAAAAGCTGTTTTCCCCATTGAGGATAATATTAGCTGTGAGTTTTTCTTATATGGCCTTGATTATGTTGAGGTTATGTTCCCTCTAGCCCTACTTTGTTGAGGGTTTTTATCATGAATGGATATTGTACTTTGTAAAATGGTTTTTTTCATCTACTGAAATGACCATATACTGTTTTTTTTTAAATTTTTATTTGTTTATTTACAGCATAACAGTGTTCATTGTTTTGGCATCACACCCAGTGCTCCATGCAGTACGTGCCCTCCTCATTACCCACCACCTGGTCCCTCAAACTCCCAACCCCCCCACTCCCCCGCCGCCCCTTCATAACCCTCTAGTTGTTTTTCAGAGTCCATAGTCTCTCATGGTTCATCTCCCCTTCCAGTTTCCCTCAACTCCCTCTCCTCTCCATCTCCCCATGTCCTCCATGTTATTTGTTATGACCATATAGTTTTTATTCTGCCTTAAAAAGCAAAGCTGGAGGCATCACAATTCCAGATTTCAAGTTATATTACAAAGCTGTAGTGATCAAAACAGTATGGTACCAGCACGAAAATCGGCACAAAAATCAATGGAACAGAATAGAAAACCAAGGAATGAACCCACAACTATATAGTCAGTCATCTTCAACAAAGCAGGAAAGAATATCCAATGTGGAAGAAGTCTCTTCAACAAATGGTCTTGAGAAAACTGGACAGCAACATGCCAAGGATGAAACAGGACCACTTTCTTACACTAAACACAAAAATCAATTCTAAATGGATTAGAGACCAAAATGTGAGATCTGAAACCATAAAATCCTAGAAGAGAAGGCAGACAGTAACATCTTTCACCCTGACCATAGCAACTTCTTTCTAGATGTCTTCTGAGACAAGGGAAACAAAAGCAAAAATAAACAATCAGGACTTGATTAAAATAAAAAGTTTCTACACAGCAAAGGAAACATAAAACTAAAAGGCAACCTATGAAATGGGAGAAGTTATTTGCAAATGACGTATCAGATAAAGGGTTAGTATCCAAAATATATGAAGAACTTATAAAAGACCCCTAAAAACAGATAACCCAATTAAAAAATGGGCAGAAGACATGCATAGACATTTTTCCAAAGAAGACATACAGATGGTAAACAGATACATGAAAGGATGCTCAACATCACCCATCATCAAGGAAATACACATTAAACCTACAATGAGGTATCACCTCACATCCTTCAGAATGGCTAAAATCAACAACACAAGAAATATAACAGGCATTGGAGACAATGTAGAGAAAGGGGAACCCTCTTGCACTACTGGTGAAAACACCAACTGGTGCAGCTACTCTGGAAAATAGTACAGATGTTACTCAAAAAGTTAAAAATAGAACTACCCTATGATCCAGTAATTGCACTACTAGGTATTTACCCAAAGAATACAAAAATACTAGGGGCGCCTGGGTGGCTCAGTTGGTTGTGCGACTGCCTTCAGCTCCGGTCATGATCCCAGAGTCCTGGGATCGAGTCCTACATCGGGCTCCCTGCTCCTTGGAGAGTCTGCTTCTCACTCTGCCTTTCTTCCCTCTCATGCTCTCTCTCTCAAATAAATAAATAAAAAATCTTAAAAAAAAAAAGAATACAAAAATACTAATTCAAAGGGATACCCCAATGTTTACAGCAGTATTATCTATAATAGCCAAATTATGGAAACAGCTCAAGTATCCACGAACTGATGAGCAGATAAAGAAGGTGTGGACTATATACAATAGAATATTATTCAGTCATAAAAAAGAATAAAATCTCGCCATTTGCAATGACATGATGGAAATAGAGGGTATTGTGCAAAGGAAAGTAAGTCAGTCAGAGAAAGATAAATACCATGTGATTTCACTCATGTGAAATTTAAGAAACAAAACAAATGATCACAGGGGAAAAAGGAAAGAAAGGCAAACCAAGAAAAAGAATTTTAACTATAGGGAACAAAGTGATGGTTACCAGATGGGAGGTGGGTGGGGGGGATAGGAGATACAGGTGATGGGGATTAAGGAGGGCACTTGCTGTGATGAGGACCGGTGTTGTACATGCTTAATCACTACACTGTACACCTGAAACTAACATTACACTGTATATTAACTAACTAACAGGAATTTAAGTAACTTTTAAAAAATCAAGGTTTTTAACTGACTCTCAAGTTCTCCTAAAAATTATATTAATATAAAGTTTTCTAGGGTAGTTCTTAAGTCAAATTATTCTAATTGTATGATCTAATATAGGCATTCATTTACACTAATAAATGCTTTATGTGCATGAAGTTATTTAATCCACACTATTAATTCCAAGATCCAGAAATTATTGTTAGTCATTTTTACAAATAATGAAACTGAGGCTTGGAGATTTTAGTTAACTTGTTCAAGATCAGGAAGCTAGTAAATGGTAAAACTAAGACCTGAGTCAGTCTAGTCTGATGACAAATCCTTGCTCTTAACCCACCCTCTATTCCAATAAACATCATCTACTTTCAGTTGTCAAAAAGAGTTACCTTAGTTACTATATTTCTCTTCTTGTTTAAAAGAAGATAGCCAACTATTATCTAGAAGAGCTAGAATGGAATAGCTGCATCAGAAATGAGTTCATTTTGTCATAACATTCACTTCTATGCACAAGCTGTCACATTCTCCCTTAGGAATGATTATATAATCAGAGGTTAAATTCTCAGGCCAATCCTCAAAAACTCAAATATCACTTAAAATAATATTTCTAGATAAACATCTGGTAATTATAACAGGACAATACCATATCCTGCAAAAAATAGGTACCCAATATCCCAAAGGTAACATGTAATTCCTTCCTTTTCTTCCTCCAGCACACAACCAAGAATGAATTCACATTGCCTTGTCCCATCATGAGCTCCATTAGGAAATAAGATTTAAACTGTGCCAGTTCCTATGGAAGGTAAGGACAAAGCCAGGATAAAAGCATAGGATAAGAAAGTCGTAACATTTATTCATACTTGTAGTCAAGTCTGAAGCCTTAAATGGCCTCCACAACCAAGGAAAACTATAAATTATCGTTCAGTATAATATACTTCAGTATAATATAAATACATAATACATACTATTATATAATAATATATATTAATATATGATATATAATATAGTTCAGTATAATAATGGTTCAGTATAATATTAATTATATTTCAGTACAAAAACAGTTTTGTATTAATCAGCATGGAACCCTAACTACTATATTGTACTTACAAAGAGATTGGGAACATAACCCACTCATAAATTGGAAACTACCCGTATTCACCAACACTCTCTATAATCTGCAACTCCTTCCCAACTTTCTGAAAACTAAAAGCCTAGCATCTGTGAGCAAGAGGTGAAGGAGCTATGACTCCCTCTAACTGCATATGCATAAAAACAGGTCTGAACATGAAGTACCCAAATCAGTGGAAGTATACATTAGATACTTTGGGAAGATAATACCAAAGTCACTCATCCAAGATCCTTCAGTATTCCTCTCTTTTTAAGTAAGGAGTTCGAGATTATGTTCAGGCCTTTGAAATTGGATTCATTTTCTCTTTTTTATTACCAGAGTCTATATACTGAATGCTTGTGCCCCCAAAATGCATATGCTTAAAACCTAATGCCCATTGTTAAAGGTATTAGGAGTTTTGGCCTTTAGGAAGTGATTAGGTCATGAGGGTTCTGTCCTCATGAGTGGGACCTGTGTCCTTATAAAAGAGGCCTGAGAAAGCTCCCACCCTATCCAACTTGTAAAGCTAACGACAAGAAGCTACCTATGAAGGAGGAAGAGAGCCCTCACAGAGACACAGAATTTGCCAGCACCATGATCTTGGACTTTCCGGCCCCCTGAACTGTAAGAAATAAACTTCTGTTGTTTATAAGCCACACAGTCTGTGGTATTTTGTTAAAATAGCCCAAATGGACTAAGATGCCAGAATTTTTTTAATGGTTTTAAACATTTTCATGGGAGGTATATTAACATATTTTGCTGTGTTATTCTGATCGGTAAAAACAGGCAGACATGTACAATAGTATAGTGCTAATGCTAATAAGAAAGTAAATTTATTAAAAGTGTCTGGAATGCAATTTAACAATAATTACCAAAAGATTTATAAATGTTCATAGCTGTTGACTCAGTAATTCAGCTTGTAAAAATGTATTCCAAAAATCAGATTCATTCATTAATTTATTTAACAAACTATCAAGGACTTACCTTGTGCCAGGCATTATTCTTATGAATAGAGATGTTTATCACATCATTTTATAGCATCAAAAAGTTGTGGTGAAAAAATGTCCAATAATAGTCAGATTTTTAGCAAATTAAAATATATCTAATGTATAAAATATTATAGTACCATTGGAAACATTATCAAATACCAAAAAAATTTAGTAACATAATAAAATACTCATGATATGTTAAAAAAAATTTTAAACAAGATACAAAATTATTACATGTAACTATAGTTACATATAGTTACATGTATGATCCCAAATCTGTGTTTCAAATGACCAAGCCAGGGACCTTGATCAAGTTACCTAACCTCACTCTATTTCAGTTAGCAATAATCGCGCCTCGGATAAACCTCATTGGCTACGATACTGCCACTGCGCAAAGCTTCTATTTCAGTATCTTCTAAAAAATAATCAAGATTTTACATTTTACATGTAAAATAAAGACTTTTTGTTTCATATCTCAATGGATTGTTGAATGAGTTATTTTTAAAGTGCTTATAATATCCCCCAGTACATATAAAGTACTAGTAATTATTTGCTGGTGTTATTATTAGTAGTAATATTACATATACACACATATACTTATGTAAAGAAAAAAAGGAAAGAAATACATCAAATGCTATCAAAGATTCTACATTCTAACAAAACTAATTCTGAAACAATCAGGAATTTTGAACACTACATATTATAAGATATTAAAAATTATAAGGCATGGCTTTGTTTTTTAAAAAGTCTTTGTATCCGAGTGAAGGATGTATGAATAAAATATGATAGCTAAGATTTGCTTTAAAATACTTTGGGGGCACCTGTGTGGCTCAGTGGGTTAAAACCTCTGTTTTTAGCTCAGGTCATGATCCTGGGGTCCTGGGATCGAGCCCCACATCGGGCTCTCTGCTCAGTGGGGAGCCTGCTTCCTTCCTCTCTCTCTGCCTGCCTCTCTGCTTACTTGTGATCTCTGTCAAATTAATAAACAAATTAAAAAAAAAACTTTAATATACTTTGGGGGGGTTTACATGTGGAGATTTTAAAAAATTCTTAATGTTATCAGACGTACATTGTTTACCTCCAGGTAACAAAATTATTATTTGCTTTTCTTTTCTTTATGTTTTTCTACTTTTCAAATTATCTAGAGTAATTCAAAATTATTTTTTAAATGAGAAAATTTGGAGGGCGCCTGGGTGGCTCAGTTGATTGAGCATCCAACTCTTGGGTTTTGGCTCAGGTCATGCTCTCAGGGTCCTCAGATTGAGCCCTGTATTGAGCTCTGTGCTCAGCAGAGTTTGTTTAAGATTCTCTGTCTCTCTCACCCTCTGCCCCTCCTGTGCTCAGGCTCTTTCTCTCTCTCCCTCTAACATAATTAATTTTTTTAAAATTCTTTAAAAAAAATAAATAAATAATGAGAAAATTTTTTTCAAAAAATATTAAAGAAATCCTTACCAATACTCCATCCACAGATGAAACTTTCTCCCAAGTTAACCAAGCTCTTTCTTTGACATGATCTGGTATCTTTAATTTCTGACATAATGCAGTAAAATCAGGTTCTTCAGTTTCTTCCAACATGAGACTACCAGATAAAAATAGACATGTAATAGGGATAGACTTACAAATCAAACTGATTAAACATTTCTTTCAATGGTTTGTGTATAACAGCGCTGTCCTGAAAAAAGCATCAATAAATACTTTAAAATCTTATTTATCTTTGAAAAAAATACAGGTAGAATTTAAACATGTTTATCTTTTTCAAAGTCACTCCAACAAAAATACAACACAGTGAAAGATGTTTGCTGGCCTGGTGAATCACATACAGTTCAGAACAGCAAAATAGCTTTGTAAAAATATGATAGCTAAAGCTGTATAGGAAAATTAGGATGACAATAACAGCAAAAAGAAGAAAGCCCATATATAATATTACAGATTCAATTTACTATCAGTGAGTTTGCCAAAATGCAGTCTACAACTTATCAATGTCTCACATGATGATAACTTAATATAAATTACTGTTATGCTTATATCAGATTTTTCTCTTTGATCCTCCTTACCCAGGACAGGTAGTCAATAATTTCTTGTTGGATAGTTCTTTTTCATTCATTTAATGTCTATTTCACACCTAATAGTAATAATATGAGGAATACTGAGTAATTTTTGAGTATTTACTGTACAGACCCTGTCTGTACAAAGTACCTTAGATGCATAGTTTCAATGAAATCCGTACATCAGCCTATTAGATAAGTACTCTTATTATCCTTGTTTTACAGATAAGTACCAAATGGGAGAAGTTTAAGTACTCACTCGAGGTCATGGCCAGTAAGTGGGAAACCCAACAGTTTAACTCCATAATCCATGCCCTTGACCACTATTGCAGACTGCCAACCCTCCTTCAAAATATAATTAACTTTTGATTATGTCAACAATGAAGGTGAAATGTTGTTCCTAGTGAAGGTTTTCCTTCCAACTTCACCACTTAGGCCAGATACAATGCAAAAGAAAAAAGACTCAGCTGTCAAGGTAGAAACACACTCTGTCATTGAAAGTGCAGGTGGAGAGGGCCCTGAATCCATCCCTCAGCAAGTGCTAGGCTTCCGTCACCAGGCACTAGTTTTTACCCTTGCTAAGCAGCTAATCTACAGAGTTCAATTGCCCATACTAATTAAACCTTTTGTGGGTATGGATAATCAAGAGTAGAGTGTATCTCGTCTGGTTTTTGACCTACAGGAGATTTTTTGATAGTTCCATCATTTACAAGTATATAACATAATGTTGGGGTGGAGAAGAAAGGCATTCTTTTCTCAGGTGATGGCCAAATTTTCAGTATTTTTGGTTACCTTATAATAACTGGATAACATGGAATTCTTCAGGGTAGATTTAGTGCTTTTTCCAAATGAAAACTTTCAAGTATTGGATACATCAGAGTTTAATCCGAAATTAAATTTGTCTTCTCCCAGAACATCCTAGACTTTTTTTTATAGTGAGTGTGATTTTTAACTAACCCACAAGACAACCCATTTAAATATATATATTTTTAATAGCCTTTCACAGGCCATCCCAAAGACCATTCCAATTTTTTACAATTTGTCTGAACTCTGTTAGTGTCTGGCAAGTTGAAAGAACAGGGCTTGGTAATGGGCTAGAATAGGGGAGGAAGTGGTGAGGGACAGAAATGAATCCCATTTCCCCGAAATCGATATGTAGTCTCAAAGTAGAACCAGTACGGACAATAATAATGGCAATCATACTCTTTTAATCTTAGCTTCTTAACCATAAAAAGTATCACCATCAAGAAAATAGAATGTTGCAATGGAATAAATACCCCCTTGTCATGTTCTACTGCATTATCATGGACTCGCCTAAATTTAGATACCACTTGGTGGGGGGTGGTTCATGTGAGCACAAGACCATCACTAACTTTGTACCCAAAACGAGAGGACACAAAGCTGTTTCCTGGCTCAAAGGCAAAATGAAAGCAAAAATGAAAAATGCTGAAGATTAATAATATACAAGAGTTTTATACAATGGGAATAAAAGAAAAAGTTGAGAAACTTTTAAGTTACAAAACTTTTTCCCATACACCAGTTCCTCTCAAAAGTTATGTTCCTCCAGCAACTACGGATGGTTCTGAATCCCCAAAGCACTGTTAAAAGGGAGCGCCACAAAACACCTCAGCCGAATACCCTGGGGGCAAATGACACGCAGGACTCTGCACTTCACGTCCGATGGCTTTCCTGGCTGGCCTCTCTCAGCCCCAGGCTTCGGATGCACTGCACGCCCAGAGGAAAACACTTTCAGCTGTTGCATCGCAGTAGACCAAAACAGAAAGTCAAACGGCCACCGAAAAACTACAAATCTCGACAGGAGACAAACTCTCCTTCAGACACAGTCAGTCATTTTTCTTTTTTTGCCTTTGATGGGGCCTCGAAATCACCCGCCGCCTGCAAGACTTTCCGCCTAGAGGAGGAAAGGCGGCACCTGTCACTTTGCTCAGGGACCCGAGCCCCACCCGCCTGACACCTGTCAAGCTGGAGCCCAGACCCTTCCCGGCTTCCCTCCCCTCGCTCCCGAACCCAGACCCCTGTCACCCTCCTCCAGGCGCTCCCCGGTGGTGGGGGACACGGGAGCACCCTCCTCCCGCTCGGACGCGGCCGCCGGCGGAGACGCGCCCCCGCCTAGACGCCGGGGCGCCAGCCCGGACGCACTCTCGGGGCGCCCTTCTATAGCCGCGGCCGCCCGGGTTCTGCTCGCTCACCTGGGCAGAGGCAGGTCCTCGGGGCTACTGTCCTGCTCAGGGTCCTCCTCAGGAGGAGGCGGCGGCGGCGGCGGCGGCGGTGGGGGTTCGGCGGCCGCGGCGGCGGCGGCGGCGGCGGCGGCGGCTGCTCTCCGGGGGGTTTTGGGCGGCATGACTCCCCCCCCAGGGCAGGAGCCAGTGACTGGTGGCCAAGGGCCGGGAAAGGAGGACGCGCGCACGTCGGGGCACGCCCCGTCCTCTCCTGACTCCCGTTACAAAAATAATTTGAACGTCCCCTGAGAAAAACCGGACGAGCCCTCCCCCGCCCGGCAACCGAGCGCCGCGTCCAACCGCGGGAAAACGTCACTTCCGCCCCCGGCGTCACGTCCGCGAAGCTCCCGGGCCCGCAGGCGTCGGGAGGGAACCGGGGCGCCGAGCGGTGCGCTGGGCGGGGGCGCAAGGTCGGCCGGGCTGGGCGTGGACCCCAGGTCTGGACCGAGACAGCCTCCCTGAGGCAGCACCGCCGCCCGGACCTGTCTCTACTCGAAACTCTCCTCTTCAGGCCTGGGTGGCGGTAACGGGGCACCGCACAGTCTGGGGGATGAGATTGGGCCCCATTTTTATCTGTGGGCTGATCTGGGGCTGCGGCTCCGGCCCCGCCGGGAATATCAAGCGAGTGCACCCTGGGCGGGCACGCCCCTCTCCCTCCGTGGGCGGCGCCCTCCCTCTCCACCACGCTCCTCGCGCCCAATCCGTTAGGCAGAATCGGCCAAAACAAAAACAAACGTTTGTGGAACGCCTCGTAGAAAGTGAATCTTGACGATCACTGGGAGATACAAGGTGTAGAACAATTATTAGCCTTTTAGGGTCACTGTTTACAGAAGGGGAGTGGGGAAGTGGGTACAGAAAAAATTATAGTGTGACAAATGTTTTAATAGCGGTGTAAAAAGGGGAAGCACCGTCGAAATGTCTAAGGGACAACTTCAGAGAAGCCTTGGCATCTGAATAGAAGTTTGCCAGGTATGTACATAGCAAGTTTGCCTTGCTATGTACCAGGGATTGTGCTGGCCATTTTAACTATCTTAATCCTGGGACCTGGGATAGAGCGCCCCCCGCCCGCCCCGCCTCCCTCTCGTAGTGCTCACTGCTCCGCGGGGAATCTGCTTCTCCCTCTACCTGCACCTCCCGTTGCTTGTGGTGTGTGTGGGTGGGTGGGTGGGTGGGTGGTGTGTGTGTGTGTGTGTGTGTGTGTGTGTGTGTGTGTGTGTGTGTGTGTGTGTGAAGTGAATAAATAAAATCTTAAAAAAATTTAAAAAAAAAAAAAAGAATGCACCAAGAAAAGAGGAGCATGCGCAAAGGCACAAAGACCTCTGAGAAAAGCTTGCTGGAAGAGCTTAACACCATCCAACATTGATTTAGAAGCTGTGTCTTTTCTCTCATGACATTTACTATAAAGATAGATTGTCTAGTATGAAAACGTGTTTTTCTCTCTTTGGCAGACCCAGTGGATTGCCCAGTCAGAACTTGCCACTTGAGGCACTGTGAATAAAACATAGCTGTGTTCTGTTGTGAACCCCCTCATCCTTGGAATAGCTGACCAGCGTTGAGGCAGTAGGACCCTTCAGTCAAGTCAGGACTGCAAACTTCTTGGGTTTATCTTGGCCAGTTGTACAATGGATTACCATTTTCTGTATATACCATGATATATACATCAGGATGTGAAAAGGGTTGGCAGTCATTGGCCTACTCAACAGCCAGTCTGTCCTACGGTCAGAAATCATCTCTTGGGGGGCGCCTGGGTGGCTCAGCGGGTTAAAGCCTCTGCCTTCAGCTCAGGTCATGATCCCAGGGTCCTGGGATCGAGCCCCGCGTCGGGCTCTCTGCTTGGCTGGGAGCCTGCTTCCTCCTCTCTCTCTCTCTCTGCCTGCCTCTCTGCCTACTTGTAATCTCTATCTGTCAAATAAATAAATCTTTAAAAAAAAAGAAATCATCTCTTGGGGGTCCAAAGTTTGTTAGGAAGTAGGGCCGAAACCCAGCCCCAGCTACAGAGAATGAATAGCATCAAAGTGGTAATCCTCTTCACCTTGCCAGGGATTAGTGTAGGCAGGAGCTCAGGATGTAGTTTTGCAAGATCAAAGATTGTCTGCTGGCAGCCTGATAAATGAGATATAGAGGTGACACAGTTCTTCTTCCTTTATTTTTTTTTTATTTTTTTATTTTTTTTTCCCTTTTTATTTATTTATTTTTTTTTCAGCGTAACAGTATTCATTCTTTTTGCACAACACCCAGTGCTCCATGCAAAACGTGCCCTCCCCATCACCCACCACCTGTTCCCCCAACCTCCCACCCCTGACCCTTCAAAACCCTCAGGTTGTTTTTCAGAGTCCATAGTCTCTTATGGTTCGCCTCCCCTCCCCAATGTCCATAGCCCGCACCCCCTCTCCCAATCCCACCTCCCCCCAGCAACCCCCAGTTTGTTTTGTGAGATTAAGAGTCATTTATGGTTTGTCTCCCTCCCAATCCCATCTTGTTTCATTTATTCTTCTCCTATCCCCCTACCCCCCCATGTTGCTTCTCCATGTCCTCATATCAGGGAGATCATATGATAGTTGTCTTTCTCCGATTGACTTATTTCACTAAGCATGATACGCTCTAGTTCCATCCACGTCGTCGCAAATGGCAAGATTTCATTTCTTTTGATGGCTGCATAGTATTCCATTGTGTATATATACCACATCTTCTTGATCCATTCATCTGTTGATGGACATCTAGGTTCTTTCCATAGTCTGGCTATTGTAGACATTGCTGCTATAAACATTCGGGTACACGTGCCCCTTCGGATCACTATGTTTGTATCTTTAGGGTAAATACCCAGTAGTGCAATTGCTGGGTCATAGGGTAGTTCTATTTTCAACATTTTGAGGAACCTCCATGCTGTTTTCCACAGTGGTTGCACCAGCTTGCATTCCCACCAACAGTGGAGGAGGGTTCCCCTTTCTCCACATCCTCTCCAGCATCTGTCATTTCCTGACTTGTTAATTTTAGCCATTCTGACTGGTGTGAGGTGATATCTCATTGTGGTTTTGATTTGTATTTCCCTGATGCCGAGTGACGTGGAGCACTTTTTCATGTGTCTGTTGGCCATCTGGATGTCTTCTTTGCAGAAATGTCTGTTCATGTCCTCTGCCCATTTCTTGATTGGATTGTTTGTTCTTTGGGTGTTGAGTTTGCTAAGTTCCTTATAGATTTTGGATACTAGCCCTTTATCTGATATGTCGTTTGCGAATATCTTCTCCCATTCTGTCAGCTGTCTTTTGGTTTTGTTAACTGTTTCCTTTGCTGTGCAAAAGCTTTTGATCTTGATGAAATCCCAATAGTTCATTTTCGCCCTTGCTTCCCTTGCCTTTGCCGTTGTTCCTAGGAAGATGTTGCTGCGGCTGAGGTCGAAGAGGTTGCTGCCTGCGTTCTCCTCAAGGATTTTGATGGATTCCTTTCTCACATTGAGGTCCTTCATCCATTTGGAGTCTATTTTCGTGTGTGGTGTAAGGAAGTAGTCCAATTTCATTTTTCTGCATGTGGCTGTCCAATTTTCCCAGCACCATTTATTGAAGAGGCTGTCTTTTTTCCATTGGACATTCTTTCCTGCTTTGTCGAAGATTAGTTGACCATAGAGTTGAGGGTCGATTTCTGGGCTCTCTATTCTGTTCCACTGGTCTATGTGTCTGTTTTTGTGCCAGTACCATGCTGTCTTGATGATGACAGCTTTGTAATAGAGCTTGAAGTCCGGAATTGTGATGCCACCAACTTTGACTTTGTTCTTCAATATTCCTTTGGCTATTCGAGGTCTTTTCTGGTTCCATATAAATTTTAGGATTATTTGTTCCATTTCTTTGAAAAAAATGGATGGTATTTTGATAGGGATTGCATTAAATGTGTAGATTGCTTTAGGTAGCATAGACATTTTCACAATATTTATTCTTCCAATCCAGGAGCATGGAACATTTTTCCATTTTTTTGTGTCTTCCTCAATTTCTTTCATGAGTACTTTATAATTTTCTGTGTATAGATTCTTAGTCTCTTTGGTTAGGTTTATTCCTAGGTATCTTATAGTTTTGGGTACAATTGTGAATGGGATTGACTCCTTAATTTCTCTTTCTTCAGTCTTGTTGTTGGTGTACAGAAATGCAACTGATTTCTGTGCATTGATTTTATATCCTGACACTTTACTGAATTCCTGTACAAGTTCTAGCAGTTTTGGAGTGGAATCTTTTGGGTTTTCCACATATAGTATCATATCATCTGCGAAGAGTGATAGTTTGACTTCTTCTTTACCAATTTGGATGCCTTTAATTTCTTTTTGTTGTCTGATTGCTGAGGCTAGGACTTCTAATACTATGTTGAATAGCAGTGGTGATAATGGACATCCCTGCCGTGTTCCTGACCTTAATGGAAAAGCTTTCAGTTTTTCTCCATTGAGAATGATATTTGCGGTGGGTTTTTCATAGATGGCTTTGATAATATTGAGGTATGTGCCCTCTATCCCCACACTTTGAAGAGTTTTGATCAGGAAGGGATGCTGTACTTTGTCAAATGCTTTTTCAGCATCTATTGAGAGTATCATATGGTTCTTGTTCTTTCTTTTATTAATGTGTTCTATCACATTGATTGATTTGCGGATGTTGAACCAACCCTGCAGCCCTGGAATAAATCCCACTTGATCGTGGTGAATAATCCTTTTAATGTACTGTTGAATCCTATTGGCTAGTATTTTGGCGAGAATTTTTGCGTCTGTGTTCATCAAGGATATTGGTCTGTAGTTCTCTTTTTTGGTGGGATCCTTGTCTGGTTTTGGGATCAAGGTGATGCTGGCCTCATAAAATGAGTTTGGAAGTTTTCCTTCCATTTCTATTTTTTGGAACAGTTTCAGGAGAATAGGAATGAGTTCTTCTTTAAATGTTTGGTAGAATTCCCCTGGGAAGCCGTCTGGCCCTGGGCTTTTGTTTGTTTGGAGATTTTTGATGACTGTTTCAATCTCCTTACTGGTTATGGGCCTGTTCAGGTTTTCTATTTCTTCCTGGTTCAGTTGTGGTAGTTTATATGTCTCTAGGAATGCATCCATTTCTTCCAGATTGGCCAATTTGTTGGCGTAGAGTTGCTCATAGTATGTTCTTATAATTGTCTGTATTTCTTTGGTGTTAGTTGTGATCTCTCCTCTTTCATTCATGATTTTATTGATTTGGGTCCTTTCTCTTTTCTTTTTGATGAGTCTGGCCAGGGGTTTATCAATCCTATTGATTCTTTCAAAGAACCAGCTCCTAGTTTCATTGATTTTTTCTATTGTTTTTTTGGTTTCTATTTCATTGATTTCTGCTCTGATCTTTATGATTTCTCTTCTCCTGCTGGGTTTAGGGTTTCTTTCTTGTTCTTTCTCCAGCTCCTTTACACGTAGGGTTAGGTTGTGTACTTGAGACCTTTCTTGTTTCTTGAGAAAGGCTTGTACCGCTATATATTTTCCTCTCAGGACTGCCTTTGCTGTGTCCCACAGATTTTGAACTGTTGTGTTTTCATTATCATTTGTTTCCATGAATTTTTTCAATTCTTCTTTAATTTCCTAGTTGACCCATTCATTCTTTAGAAGGATGCTGTTTAGTCTCCATGTATTTGGGTTCTTTCCAGCTTTCCTCTTGTGATTGAGTTCTAGCTTCAGAGCATTGTGGTCTGAAAATATGCAGGGAATAATCCTGATCTTTTGATACCGGTTGAGACCTGATTTGTGACCCAGGATGTGATCTATTCTGGAGAAGGTTCCATGTGCACTAGAGAAGAATGTGTATTCTGTTGCTTTGGGATGAAATGTTCTGAATATATCTGTGATGTCCATCTGGTCCAGTGTGTCATTTAAGGCCTTTATTTCCTTGTTGATCTTTTGCTTGGATGATCTGTCCATTTCAGTGAGGGGCGTGTTCAAGTCCCCTACTATTATTGTATTATTATTGATGTGTTTCTTTGATTTTGTTATTAATTGGTTGATATAGTTGGCTGCTCCCACGTTAGGGGCATAGATATTTAAAATTGTTAGATCTTCTTGTTGGACAGACCCTTTGAGTAGGATATAGTGTCCTTCCTCATCTCTTATTATAGTCTTTGGCTTAAAATCTAATTGATCTGATATAAGGATTGCCACCCCAGCTTTCTTCTGATGCCCATTAGCATGGTAAATTGTTTTCCACCCCCTCACTTTAAATCTGGAGGTGTCTTCGCGTCTAAAATGAGTTTCTTGTAGGCAACATACTGATGGGTTTTGTTTTTTTATCCATTCTGATACCCTGTGTCTTTTGATTGGGGCATTTAGCCCATTAACATTCAGGGTAACTATTGAGAGATATGAATTTAGTGCCATTAGTAGCCTGTAAGGTGACTGTTACTGTATATTGTCTCTGTACCTTTCTGATCTACTACTTTTAGGCTCTCTCTTTGCTTAGAGGACCCCTTTCAATATTTCCTGGAGAGCTGGTTTGGTGTTTGCAAATTCTTTCAGTTTTTGTTTGTCCTGGAAGCTTTTGATCTCTCCTTCTATTTTCAATGATAGCCTAGCTGGATAGAGTATTCTTGGCTGCATGTTTTTCTCGTTGAGAGCTCTGAATATATCATGCCAGCTCTTTCTGGCCTGCCAGGTCTCTGTGGATAAGTCTGCCGCCAATCTAATATTTTTACCATTGTATGTTACTGATTTCTTTTCTCGGGCTGCTTTCAGGATTTTCTCTTTGTCACTAAGACTTGTAAATTTTACTATTAGGTGACGGGGTGTGGACCTATTCTTGTTGACTTTGAGGGGGGTTCTCTGCATCTCCTGGATTTTAATGCTTGTTCCCTTTGCCATATTAGGGAAATTCTCTCCAATGATTCTCTCCAATAGACCCTCTGCTCCCCTCTCTGTTTCTTCTTCTTCTGGAATCCCAATTATTCTAATGTTGTTTCGTCTTATGGTGTCACTTATCTCTCGAATTCTCCCCTCATGGTCCAGTAGCTGTTTGTCCCTCTTTTGCTCGGCTTCTTTATTCTCTGTCATTTGGTCTTCTATATCACTAATTCTTTCTTCTGCCTCATTGATCCTAGCAGTGAGAGCCTCCATTTTTGATTGCACCTCATTAATAGCTTTTTTGATTTCAACTTGGTTAGACTTTAGTTCTTTAATTTCTCCAGAAAGGGCTTTAATATCTCCAGAGAGGGTTTCTCTAATATCTTCCATGCCTTTTTCGAGCCCGGCTAGAATGTTCAGAATCGTCATTCTGAACTCTTGATCTGACATAGTACCAATGTCTGTGTTGATTAGGTCCCTAGCCTTCGGTACTGTCTCTTGTTCTTTTGTTTGTGGTGATTTTTTCCGCCTTGTCATTTTGTCCAGATAAGAGGATATGAAGGAGCAAATAAACTACTAATAGGGTGGCAAAGACCCCGGAAAAATGCGCTGTAACCAAATCAGAAGAGACCCCAAATTGTGGGGGGGGGGGGGAGGGGATAAAAAACAGGTTCTGAAAAAAAAGAAAAAAAAAAAAGAAAAAGAAAAAAATTTTAAAAATAAAACAAATAAAAAAATATAAAAAAGAATGAAAAAATATATATATTTAGATGAACTAGTCAAAAAACGTTAAAAAAGAAAAGGGTAAAAGTTTTAAAAAAATTTAGCAGAAGAAGAAAAAAGAAAAAAGAAAAAAAAATTGAAAAAAGAAAAAAAAAATAAAAAATTGAAAAAAGAAAAAAAAATTGAAGTAGCCGCAAGACTAAAGAATCATGGGGAGAAAGCCATGAGTTCCGTGCTTTGCTTTCTCCTCCTCTGGAATTGCTCTGCTGTCTTAGGAACTGAATCTGCTTTCTCCTTGATAGATGAACTTCGTCCTGGCTGGATATTTTGTTGATCTTCTGGGGGAGGGGCCTGTTGTAGTGACTCTCAAGTGTCTTTGCCCGAGGCGGGATTGCACCGCCCTTACCGGCGGCCGGGCTAAGTAATCGGCTCGGGTTCGCTTTTGGGAGCTTCTGTTCCCTGAACGCTTTCCGTAGAGTTCCGGAGGACGGGAGTGAAAATGGCGGCCTCCCAGTCTCCGGCCCGGAGGAGCCGAGAGCCTGGAGCCCCACTCCTCAGTGCGCCCCCAGAGGACAGCACCCAATCACTCCCGTATCCCCAGCCTCTAGCCGCGCTCGGAGCTCACCCAGCCCGCGACCAGTTCAAGGTAACCCCGAGCTGAGAGTTCAGTCCTCGGCTCTGTCTTGGCAGCCGGCTTCTCCGTTCTAATAGCTGCGAGCTCTCCGACACTCCGACACCCCCGATCCTTCTGTGACCCTGCGGGGCCTGGAGCCACGCTGGCCCCGCGTGGGCTTCACCCCGGTTTAGCCCCTGGAGCAATGTCCCTCAGTGGAACAGACTTTTAAAAGTCCTGATTTTGTGCTCCGTTCCTCCGCCGCTTGCCGGGAGCCGGCCCCTCCCCCCGCGGTCTATCTTCCCGTCGGTTTAGATTCACTTCTCCGCCAGTCCTACCTTTCAGAAAGTGGTTGATTTTCTGTTTCTAGAGTTGCTGTTCTTCTTCTCTTCGCTCTCCCGTTGGATTTGTAGGTGTTTGCAATGTTTAGATAAGCTATCGAGCTGATCTCCTGCTACCTGATGTAGTCTCAGGCTGCTACTTCTCCGCCATCTTGACTCCTCCCCAGTTCTTCTTCCTTTAACTGTTATCATGAGAATGTGACACTGAAACAATTACTCTGGCCATTGTGACTTAAGACAAGCTGACCTGAGGATAAGGCAGAAATGTTAATGAGGTTACAGTAAGTAATACCAAAACATCCGCATCCTCTGTGACAAATCAGTTCTGATTTGACCAATGCTGGAAGTGACCTCAACTGAGCTGGAGTTTTCAGTTGTTTACACCAGAAAGCATTATGACTGATAATATTTGTCCAGTGAGCCCTTTCAGGGTAGAGACCAAATCTTGGACATTGTTGTAGACATATAGTAGCCAACAGTGTTAGCCACACAGTAAATGCTTGTTTGCTAAAAGTTGAGAGGCCAGAAGAGCAGAGGAAAATTCTGGAAACTGAAGTAAACTCTATATGTGGATATGACTTTCTTTAAATCCAGGTTATCAACCTCTGGATTTGCCACAGTTGTGATAAGTCAAAGAGAGATTTCTCAATTTATAAAAGGATGTGTGTCGTTACCATGGATTAATTTAACTATGTTCTCCACTACATTTAAAACCCTTACACATAACTTAGGAACAATTGGGTCGATCAGAAGTTTTATATCCTTCCCCCCCCCACACACACACGCAGGTTTCTGTTGCACAACCAAAGAAATATTAGAAATGCTATAGATTCTTAAAAGATTCTTTTCCCAATCTTCCTCCAACAGTGAAATCACAGACATTATAATCAGGGTTCAACACTCAAGTCATGTAAACGCAGTTAGTTGGTGGGCCTTTGGGTTCCAGGCCAGCTGGGCAGTTCTGATGGCACCAGCTCTCCCCCTAGGCCCAGCCCTGGCTTGGTGTCGGCCACTACCCAGCCCTTCCTTTCCTGAAGGTGGGCAACACCCATGTCCCTGCTGAGCCAGGCCTGAAGGTACCTCCAAACACCCAGGCCAACGGCTTCTCTGGTTACCTATGTCCTACTTGTTCATCAGTGACTGCTTTCTGATGTTCATTCTACTTGACCTTTCTTGCAATTAATACAGTTAACCACTTCCTCTTTCTTAAAACTTCCCTAGTCTTCCATAAATCCATGGTCGCTTTTTTCTCTTCCTCCCTTCTGTTCCTTTGTAAACTCCTCCCTGGTTCTTCTCCCTATCTTCAGCGCAGTTTCCCTAGAGCAGCATGACTCAACGTGTGTTCCTTGGACCACTGCCAGTTTGCTTATGTCTCATTCACAAGGAAATGAGCACCGAAATTAAGAGTAAGTGCTTAGCAGCATTTTCAGCGATTTAATATTTCAGATATATCCAGGCACACGATCTTCGAACACCTCTCATTAAACAGAATATGGAACAGTTCAGGTGTTTCACAACTTGTGTGATTGTAGGTGGCATAGCTGTGTCCTTGTTCTGTGCAGTAGGACCACATTATAAGCAATAAAATTTTAAGGTTAGTTCATTAACTGTAACCCCAAAGTGAGTACAAATCTGTGAAAGTGTAAATATTTGTTTACTTTTCTAACGTGTTATATTTACAGTCATTTTAATTTTTAATCAAGCCTGGTTTTTGAAATTCATAGCTATATTAGGGAAGTTAAATTTGTGTCATTTGTTTTTAGACCTAAATTATAGGTGGTGAAATAAACCTTACTGTCCTGTTGTCAAGAAAAGACACATGTCAAAATGAGAAAAACAAAAAAGAAAAAAAAAAAAAAAAAAAAAAAAAAAAAAAAAAGACACATGTCAGTACTATGTTAGTAATAGTAGTAGCAACCCAAACAACGACCAGAGAAGTGATTCCAAAGAATTAAAGATCCAAGTGTTTTTTACTATTTTTGCTCGGAAGTAGCATCCCCATTCTGCTGAGTCCATAGCCAAAACTCACAGTAAAGTGCTAAAACCAAAATTGTCTGATGAAGCAGTAAGACCATCAAAATTCATCAGCATTCATATATAAAATATAAGGAAACTAATTGTGAGTTTGATAAAACATGTAGCATTTTTATTTTCCATGAAAAAATCTCCACACATACGGAATTCATGGATCCAGAGTCCATTTCTTTTTCTTTTTATTTATTTATTTGTTTATTTGTTTATTTATTTATTTATTTGACAGAGAGAGAGAGAGCACAAGTAGGCAGAGAGGCAGGCTCTCCACTGAGCAGAGAGCTCGATGTGGGGCTTGATCCCAGGACCCTGAGACCATGACCTGAGCCGAAGGCAGAGGCTTAACCCACTGAGCCACCCAGGCGCCCCTGTTCTGTGTTTTTGTTTTGTTTTGTTTTGTTTTTAAACATTTTTGTGGGTTTTTTTAGGGGGGAGAGGCAGAGAGAGAATCTTTTTTTTTTTTTTTTTAGGATTTTATTTATTTGACAGACAGATCACAAGCAGGCAGAGAGGCAGGCAGAGAGAGAGGAGGGAAGCAGGCTCCCTGCCGAGCAGAGAGCCCGATGTGGGGCTCAATCCCAGGACCCTGGGATCATGACCTGAGGTGAAGGCAGCAGATTTAACCCACTGAGCCACCCAGGCGCCCCTGTTCTGTGTTTTTTGAAATGTAATTTTATATCTGATTAAAATACTTAAAATGTGAGTCTGTAATTGGTGTGCCTTTTTAATTTTCATGTATTTTTAAAAGTTTCATTTTTCAGAAGTATCAGTTCATGAAATTAAAAAGAAAGGAAAGGCCCTTCACAGATAGTGTGAGATAACACTGGTCTAAGAGATCCTCACCTCTCTTCTCCATTTGCTCTATTTTATTTCCACGATTTAAATCACCCCCATATGTGTATGCTCTTAGATTCTTTCAGATTTCAAGAAACAGAGATCCATTTTGTTTACCTTAATTATTCAGGATTATTGATTAGTTTAGGGGAGGAGTAAAAGAGACAAAAAACTAAAAAATAAAGAGTTCCTCCTGCTACACTCCTGTACCTTATCATCCAACCACTAGCTGACTCCCCTGTACCTTATCGTCCATCCACTAGCTGACTCCCATCCTTCCTGCCTTTGTGAACATTCTTAGTCTTCATCTCTTTATAATTCCTGCCACAATGATCCCCTCTCCATGTCACTAATTCACATTCCTCAGAAGAGAGACTATGATTGGTTCCCCTACTAAACTATAATTTACATTAGCGGGACCAGATAACATAATTTGCTAGCCGCAGTGAAAAATGAAAATGCAAGGCCCCTTTTTCACAAATTACTGAGATTTTCAAGATAGTGAGTGTGGAACATTAAACCAAGTGCAAGGACTTTCTAAATGGAGTCTTATAAAACTGCATAGCTTATCTGCCAGCCATGTCCATGAGAATACGTCTATATCTGTTCTGCTAACTAGGGTGTCCTCATACCTAGCATGTACCCATGACACTGAGCAATCAAATGGGCTTGATACCAAGTGGTGCCAGTTTGGAATGATATTATTGTATTAGTTTCCCCCTCCTTCCCTGCCCACTCCCCTTTACTTTCACTCCTATTTCTCTCAAATTCCACTCGGTCTGTATTTTCTAGAGAATCCAAGCTAAAACACTTGGCTCCAAAGTGTCCTGAAGACATTCGGGATGGGATATTAGAGTTGGCTTAATCACTGGTCTTACAGCAATAAAGACAAAGCACGGTATGTGGGTAGTAAGTGGGGCCGCACAGTGGTATCATAACTACTAAGGCTTCTCACCTGTGGCCGATCAGGATGCAGTGCACATAGAAGGTGGAACATTGGAACGTGCCGTGGCTGTGATGCTTGAGCAGTATGGGGATAATAACTGTAGGGATTGGGATGGATTCTGTTACTGGAATTGTACCCTTTGTAAAAGAAAATGATACCTCAGGGCAGGCAACTCTCACCTTAAGGCACGCTGAGAAAGGCAGAAGGCTTCCACTGGCAGTTTTTTAAAAGACTGTGATTTTGATGTAAATTATTTTTGCTTTTGTCTTTCTTGCCCAGGGAGACATATCCAGAAAAATGTTGCTAAGGCTGCCATCCAAGAGATTACTACCTATAATTTTCATCTTGGAGTTTGACAGTTTCGGGTCTTATATTTAGGTTTTACTGCATTTTGAGGTTTTTTTTTTAAGATTTTATTTATTTATTAGGCAGACAGAGATCTCAAGTAGGCAGAGAGACAGACAGAGAGAGAGGAGGAAGCAGGCTCCCAGGTGAGCAGAGAGCCCAATGTGGGGCTCAATCCCATGACCCTGGGATCATGACCTGAACCGAAGACAGAGGCTTTAACCCACTGAGCCAGCCAGGTGTCCCTTGAGTTTATTTTTGAGTATGGTTTAAGAGGGTGATTCAGTTCAACTTTTTGGGGGGGCAGGGGTGGAGGATGTAGCTTTCCAGTTTTACCAGAACCATTTGTTAAAGAGACTTTTACCCATTGTGTATACTTGCCTCCTTTGTTGTAGATTAATTGACCATATAAATTGTAGATTAATTGACCATTAAATGGTCACAGATAATTGACCATATAGGTTTATTACTGGCCTTTTTGTTCTGTTCCACTGATCTATTTTTGTGCCAGTACCAAATTATTTTCATTACTATAGCTTTATAGTATAGCTTGAAATCTGAGATTGTGATACCTCCAGCTTTGTTCTTCTTTCTCAAGATTGCTTTGGCTATCTGAAGTCTTTTCTGGGTACATACACATTTTAGATTATTTGTTTTAATTCTGTGAAAAATGCTACTGGTATTTTGATAGAGATTACATTAAATCTGTAGATTGCTTTGGATAGCATGGATATTTTAACAATATTCATTATTCCAATCCATGAGCATAGTACATCTTTTCCATTTGTTTTTGTGGTCTTCAGTGTCTTTCATCAGTGTCTCAGATGCAGCAAGTGTTTCACCTCTTTGGTAAGTTTATTCGTAGGTATTTTATTTTTTTGATGCAATTGTAAATGGGATTGTTTTGTTAATTTCTCTTTCTGCTAGTTTACTATTAGTGTATAGAAACAACAGATTTTTGTAGCTTAATTTTGTATCCCATAATTTTACTGAATTCATTTGTCAGTTCTTTTTTTTTTTAAGATTTTATTTACTTATTTGAAAGACAGAGATCACAAGTAGACAGAGAGGCAGGCAGAGAGAGAGGAGGAAGCAGGTTCCTCACCGAGCAGAGAACCCGACGCGGGTCTCAATCCCAGGACTCTGGGACCGTGACCCGAGCTGAAGGCAGAGGCTTTAACCCACTGAGCCACCCAGGCGCCCCTCATTTGTCAGTTCTAATAGTTTTTTGGTGAGGTCTTTAGGGTTTTCTTTGTACAGCATAGAAAACCCTGAAACCCTTTTCTTTGGGGATCTAAAACACAAAACAAACAAACAAAAAAACAGAAACAGACTCATAAATATAGATAGCAAGCTAGTTATTGCCCAAGGAGAGAGGTGTAGGGTGATGGCAACATAGGTGAAGGGGATTAAGAGACACGGACTTCCCAGTTATGAAATAAATAAGTCAAGGATGAAAAGTACAGTATAGGGAATATAGTCAGTATTGCTGTAATTATGTTGAATGGTGACAGATGGTAACTACATTTATGGTGAGCATTGCATAATGTATAGAACTCTCAAATCACTATGTTGTACACTTGAAACTAATGTAATATTGTGTGTTAACTATACTTCAATAAAAAAAAAGTAAAAGACTGATTCCCTGTAGCTTAGAGCAAATTATACTAAAAATCAGGCCCAGAATCTGATTGTAAAGGCAGCAGAGCTGAAAAAGCAACAAAATGCATAGATTTACAAGATCTCCTCCTATGTCCACATCTGGACCCTGAAAGAGCAAAGTGATCTAAGACCCAGGATGGGATATTTGAGTGGATGAGTCTGAGAATACTGAATCTCCTAATTCTCCCCTGAACCTGTGGAATACTGGAAAAGATTTAGCAGCCAGCTCTCAGGGGAGGGGTTGGCAGGGAAGGACCATGATTTGTAGGATTAGCCAATTTCTATTGAATAAACACTCCCACCTTAGTCGCTTTCAGGCTACCAACATAATGTCACTGAACACGGAATTAAAAAGTGATGCCCACAATCAGCTCCTATAAGCTGGCATGAACTGGCTCCAACCCATCAGTAACCTGAAACCTCTGGCTGGTGGAATCAGCACCTCCACTTTGCCAGAGGAGAATAGTCTTCTCTTGCCTGTAAATCATGCAAAGACTGTTGAAGCAAGTGACTCTCCAAAAGGATGTGTGGCCATTAGCCAGGGTAACTGTGCACTGGAAAAAGGGAAATGCTCAGAGTCTTCAAGGATTGTCAGATACAGGGCACCTGAGTGGCTCAGTCAGTTAAGTGTCTGCCTTTGACTCAGGTCATGATCCCAGGGCCCTGGGATTGAGTCCTGCATCAGGCTCCCTATTCATTGGGTAGTTTGCTTCTCCCTCTGTGTCCCCCGCTTCCTGATCTCTCTCAAGCTCTCTCTCTCTCTCTCAAATAAATGAATAAAATCCTAAAAAAAATTGTTAGATATAGTGTCTGAACTGTCACTGACACCACCATGATTCTCCAGTTAGAATGGAAACTAGTGAAGTTTTACCTCAACTTCAACTTATTGTGAGTCCAGTAGGTCTATGAACACATTCTGTGGTTAAATCAATGAACGTATAATTAGGACAGATGACCTTAACAGATGGTAAAATCCTCATGTTGGTCCCCTGACCTGTGGAGCAACTGCCATTATGTAGGATGGACCATACAGAGGGTGCTAAAACTGCCACTATTACTCCCAGCCAGGATAATAATTCAAGCATGACAGCATCTTAGGAAGAAATGCAAAGACTTATACAACTATCAAATATTTAAAGGATGCAGAGTTTGTAGTTTCTTTTATATCTTTATTCAACCAACTCTCCTATCTAACTCTTACAAAAATGGGATTATGGCAGGTGTTAGTAGACCACTATAAATTTCACCCCAGTAGAAGCTTCCATACTACATATAGTCTCTTCATTAGATCAGATTAACATAGATTTGGCATTGGTATATAGGTATTAATTGGTTAATGCACTTTTCCTAATTTCTATCATTAGAAAGGATCAAAAGCACTTTGTCTTTAGAGAGGCAGTTGCCTCAGGGATATTTTAACCCATCTGTTCTCTGTCCTAGTTGGCACAAAGGGCCAAGCACTCCAAATCAGTGTTTCTCATAGTTTTGTTTGTTTGTTGTTTGTTTGTTTTCCCAATCTGTCTTGGAGCGATACTTTTGGAAATCACCACTGAATTTGACCGGTAAGTATCTTGCTGCATATGTGAATCACCACACGAGTTTGACAATTGCTAAAATGATCAATACCTTGCTTAATGAGATGAGGCTTCTGATCAAGTACTTGGATGTCACAGCAATGTCAATTGCTATAAAACGTTCTAAACACAGATTTTGAATTTCATAATTCATCTTGCAAGAACCAGTAACCAAGAATTAACCAACCAGCAGCAGTCTGTAGATTCCACTTTGAACATTAGTCTACATGGCCTTGTAAAACATGCATGATAAAGAATAGAAGATAGACTCTAAGGCAATCCAAGGGCTTGCCACATCAATGACATTTCTAGCATTCCAAAATTATGGGAACGCGGGAAACCATCACCTTTAATGTAAAAATATCACCTCCTGCCACTAGGAGAGAGACTCTTCACTTAGTGGACTTCTTTGGTTTTTGAAGGCATATACTGTCTTTGGGAATATATCCCCAGCCCATTTATCAGGTGACTTAGACAGCAAGTGGGTGCCAAAGTAGGAGACATCTCTAAATGAAATCCAAGAGGGGACACCTGGATGGTTCAGTTGGTTAACCATCTGCCTTCAGCTGAGGTCATGATCTTGGGGTCCTGGGATCAAGTCCCGCACTGAACCCCCGGCTCAGCAGGAAGCCTACTTCTCCTTCTCCCTCTGTGTGTGCGTACTCTCTCTCAAATAAATAAATAAATCTTTAAAAAAGAAAAGGAAAGAAATCCAAGTGCAGTGCAAGCTGGCCAGCTACTTAAGCTGTGTGATTCAGCAGATCCAATAGTATGAGAGGTGTTTGTGGTGAATAAGTAACACATAGAGTCTCCAGCAAGCCCCAATAGGTAGTATACACCTAAGGTTCTATAGCAAGGAAAACTTCTGCAACAGAGAATTAACCTCTATTTGAAAAATCAGCTGTTTGTGCTACTAGGGCCCAAATGGAGACAAAGTGCCCAAGCAATAGGAGCAGTCTGTCACCAGCTGATTATTATTCTCTGAGCTGTAAGTTCTGTCAGCATCAATATATGGATATGGTACATTCAGGATCAGGCAAGCAGGGACTAAGAAGTCATGAGTAAGTGTGAACAAATGATCTAAACTCTTATGTCACCAACCTCTCTTGTACTGACACTTCTCTCTCAGTTCAGTCCTTTGGCCTAAGGGGATTCTCTAAGACCAACAGATGGAGAAGGAAAGAACCTGGACCTGGTTTACACATGGCTTGGTACAAGATGTAAGTGTTGTGAAAAATGCACTCCTGGTGCCCACAGTACAGTGATGGTGGGAAATCTTCCCTTGAGAAGATTTGTGAGCAATACACTTGATCATTGACTTAGGAAGAAGTGGCCTAAGATATAGATGTGGATATACAGGAACTCTAGGCAGAGAGAAATGGCTGGGCTAATTGATTCAGGACCTGAAAAAACAAATGATTGGAATATTGGGGACAGACTGGTCTGGAAAACAAAATTTGAATGGATCTGTGGGGATGAGAGTATCTCTGTGTCTCATGTTAATTTCCCCAGAGAGCATTCTCAGGCATCAGGTAAACGACATGACTTGTGTTGTGGTATCAGCTAGCAAGCATGAAGATCCTATGAATGGAGAGGTCATGTGGCAGTGATGAAAGTATTGCATGGGCCAGAAAATATGGAATCCTCACTAATTCTGATCTAGCTAGATTAATGGCCATTGTTGAATTCCTGACTTGCCACTTGCAGATACCAAAACTGAGCCTTTAATATGCCATTGCTCTTTGGGAAGACCAGTCAGCGACTTGATAGCAGATTGATTACACTGGAACACTCTACCTTGGGGGAGGCAGTAATGCATCCTTATCAGAACTGGTACCTAACCTAGTCATGAATTTGCCTTCCTTGTCCTCAGTGCCAGGACCAATCTTCAAGAATTTATGGAAGCCTAAGATTTTGACCTGGTTTCTCTCACAATAATGGTTCAGACCAGAAAATATATTTTATGACAAAAGGGAGGAAACAACAAACACAGGAGCCAATGGTCTTAACCTCGTAACTCATCTGTATTAGCCAGATTTTGTTCCATAACAAAATACTCCAGACAGTGCAAAGTTGAAGAATGCTCTCCAAGATATGGTATATGCCCTGAATCAACAGTTAATATATAGTACTATGTCTCCCAGCAACTAGAATATAAGGGGGCAAGAAAAAAAGAACAGAGGTAGGTTTAACCCCTTTTAGTGGATGGGTACTGTTGGTGCTTTGCTTAAATGTCCTTTACCTACTCACACACTCATCCCCCAGCTGTTGTGAGTATTGACTGAGAACTGTCCTTAGCCAAAGAGCTGCCTCATTTATGACATCTATCCCCATCCCTGCCCCGCCCGCCTGCTGACAGACATCGGCCAGTGATAGACTGACATGAGGACAAAAAAGAGTAGAGGAGAGAGACATGAAGGCTTTCAATTATGACCTTAATATTATCTTCACCAGCGGGGACTTTACCTTGTTTCATTAACTTAATCTTCTTGCCGTAAGTCTTTCCAGAGATGGTGGCTGGATATCATCTTGAACAGGACTCTGTGATGAAATGAACTTGTTCTTTCCCGCTTAGGGAGGAAGTGAAAGAATGATCTACTCACAAAAATTGGTGCTTCTATTGCAGTATATGAGTGAATATAATGGGAAGTATGAATGAAAATGAGTGGTGAAAAAGATGCATTTTATCAAACATTGTACTCTAATGTTCTTGGCCTCTCAGCCTCAGGACCAGTAGCCATTTGTTTTGTCCCAGCCAACATGTGACACCTGGTGGGCTGTGCTGCTATGGCAAAAGACTTCACATTAGAACAACTGGATGGTTAGCTCACCTTATAACCAAACAATATTGCGTCTCACCTCCTGCCCTGGAGTTTTTCTTTTGGAAAAAGACTAATGAGATGTTGCAGGACCTGTCAGTGCTTACACATGAACAACCCAGAAATGTGTGGGATTCAACATCCATGAGGAAAAATGTTGACAAGGGGATCTAGCAGATAAATTCTCTTTGTTCTTCTCAGAAGTTTGTTCTGTGATAAGGGTCATTTATATTACCTCTTGAAAGATGCTCCCTCGAGACTAAGCAATTAATTGTATTTCATACTGAGTGATGGCAAGTTCACAGAAGGAGCAGTGAAGTGCATACACATATAGAAAATGGTTGCAGGGGCGCCTGGGTGGCTCAGTGGGTTAAAGCCTCTGCCTTCGGCTCAGGTCATGGTCTCAGGGTCCTGGGATCGAGCCCCGCATGGGGCTCTCTGCTCAGCGGGGAGCCTGCTTCCTCCTCTCTCTCTGCCTGCCTCTCCGCCTACTTGCGATCTCTGTCTGTCAAATAAATAAATTTAAAATTTAAAAAAAAAAAAAAAGAAAATGGTTGCAAAGGATAAATAACAATGCAAAGATAGTTTCTCCTCATTAATTTTATTTTCACACAATAAATCTAGGTTTCTAAAATTGTACTATGTATGGTGTTCAGTAATAAGAAAAAATGATATGATTTGTAATTTAAAAATGTATACAATCACTGTTGTGAGGTTCTTATGTTATATGTAAAGTTGCATAATATCAATTCATTAGAGATGCATATTATAATCACTATAGCAACTAACCTCCAAAAAAATTGGAAGCAGATATAACTGAAAAGAAAATATGCTTCAGTTGAAAGGCAGTACTAGTCAGGCTGGATAAAAAAGCAAGACATAATAATATGCTATTTATACGAGATTTACTTTAAATACGAAGACACAACTAAGTTAAAGTGATGGACATAAATTGCCATGCAAACACCATGCAAATTCGTCTGTTCAATTTCAAAATAAAGTTAGAGTGCCTAGGACTTCCAGCACTCTGTTAAATAACAAATAACAGTGGTGACAAGTGGACATCCCTGTCTCGTTCCTCACCATAGAGGAAAAGCTCTCTCAGTTTTTCCCCATTGAGGATGTTTGTTGTGGGTTTTTCATATATGGCCTTCCTCATTTTGAGGTATTTTCCCTCTAACCCTATTTTGTTGGGGGTTTTTACCATGAATGAATGTTGTACGTGGTCAAATGCTTTTTTTTTTTTTTTTTTGCATCTATTTAAAGGATCATATGTTTCTTATCCTTTCTTTGGCTAATGCGGTGTATCAAGTTGATTGATTTGTGAATATTGAACCACCTTTGAAACCCAGGAATAAATCCCACTTGATCTTGGTGAATGACTCTTTTAAGGTACTGTTGGATTCAGTTTGCTGGTATTTTATTGAGAATTTTTGCATCCATGTTCTTCAGAGATATTGGCCTATAGTTCTTTTTTTTAGTGGAGTCTTAATCTGGTTTTGGTATCAGGGTAATGCAGGCGTCCACAGAATGAATTTGGAAGTTGACCTTCCATTTCTGTCTTTTGGGATAGTTTGAGAAGCATAGGTATTAACTCTTCTTTAAACATTTGGTGGAATTCATCTGTGAAGCCATATGGTCCTGGACTTTTGCTTGTTGGGAGATTTTTGATTTTTGATTTTCAATTTCTTTATTGGTTATTCATCTGTTCAAGTTATTTAATTCCTTAAATTCTTTAATTCTTTAACTTCTTCCTTTAATTGTAAGTATTCTTTATGTGTTCTAGATATATGATTTGCAAACATTTTTTACTATTCTATAAATTCTCTTTCTAGTCTCTTGACTATGTTTCTTTTTTTTTTTTAAAGATTTTATTTATTTATTTGACAGAGAGAGATCACAAGTAGGCAGAGAGGCAGGCAGAGAGAGAGAGGAGGAAGCAGGCTCCCTGCGGAGCAGAGAGCCCGATGCGGGGCTCCATCCCAGGACCCCGAGATCATGACCTGAGCCGAAGGCAGCGGCTTAATCCACTGAGCCACCCAGGCGCCCCTTGACTATGTTTCTTATAGCACAAAAGTTTAATTTTGTTTTGTAGCTTGTGTTGTGGTGGCATAGCTAAGAAACTCGTCAATGCCTATGCAAGATCATAAAGTTTTATCCTGTTTTCCTTTGAGAGTTTTATAGATTTGTTCTTACACATAGGTCTTTGATCCAAAGGAGCTAGTTTTTATCTATAACGTCAGGTAGGGGTCCAACTTCATTATTCTGTATATGGATACTAGCTGCCACAGCACCATTTGTAGAAAAGAATGTTTTGTTTTGTTTTTCTCTATTGAATTGTCTTGGCACCCTTGTTGAAAATGAACTGACCAGAAATATGAGGCTTTATTTCAGGACTCTCAGTTCTGTTCCACTGATCTAAATGTTTATCCATGTCAGTATCACCCTATCTTGATTACCATAGTTCTGCTGTAAGTTTTAAAGTAGGAAAGTGTGAATGCTCCAACTTTGTTCTTTATTTTTCAAGAATTCTTTGATAATTCTGAAACTTCATTTACATATAAATTTTAGATCTGCTTGTCAGTTTCAGTCTGCAAAAAAAGCCAGTTGAGATATTAATAGAGATTGCTTTGATATTAGGTCTATTTGGGGAGTATTTCCATCTTAACTTTGCCATAATCATATGACGCATAAACGTGAAATATCTTTCCATTTAATAAACCTTCTTAATTTTCTTTTCCTTTTTTTTTTTTTAGATTTTATTTATTTGACAGACAGAGACACAGCAAGAGAAGGAACACAAGCAAGGGGAGTGGGAAAAGGAGAAGCAGGCTTCCTGCTGAGCAGGGAGCCTGATGTGGGGCTCCATCCCAGGACCCTGGGATCGTGACCTGAGCCTAAGGCAGATACTTAATGACTGAGCCACCCAGGCACCCCCTTTATTTTCTTTAAGCAATGTCTTACAGTTTTTAAAATATTTAAGTATTATACTTATCTAGTTAAATTTATTTATAAGTATTTTATTCTTTTTCTACTATTGCAAATGGACTTGTTTTCCTTATTTTATTTTTAGATTGTTCATTGTTTTTAATGAATTTCCTAGGGCTTTTTTTAAAATTACAAGATCATATCATTTGAAAATAGAGATCATTTTACTTCTGCCTTTCCAATCTAGATGGCTTTTATTTTATTTTCTTGCCTAAAGTCCCAGTTTAGAAACTTCAATACAATGTTTAATAGAAGTGGTGAGAACAAACACCATTGTCTTGTTTCTGTTCCTTAGTAGAACACATCCAGTCTTTTATCGGTAAGTGTCATGTTCTCTGGGGGGATTTTCACAGAAGCCCATATCAGGTTGAGGAATTTTCTTTCTATTTCTAATTTGCTGAGTATTTTTGTCATGAAAGGGTAATAGATTTAGTCAGATGCTTTTTCTGTATCTATTGAGGTAATAATGTGTTTTTTTTCTCTCCAGGATAATATAATACAGCATATTATATCAATGAATTTTTTACTTAATTAAAATTTTTTTGTATTAATCTTTAATTTTTTCATTGTTTTTTTTTTCTTGATCAGTCTAAATAGAGCTTTATTGCCTCCATTGTTCTTTTATAAGAACCAAATTTTGGCTATACCAATTTTCCTTGAACTAATTGATTGATTCACTTTCTATTTTATTGACTTTTCATATTTTTTAAACTTCCTTTGGGTTAATTTACTCTTCTTTTTTTCCTTTTGCTTTGTAAGGTGGAAGCATCAACAATTTATTTTAAATTGTAAGCATTTTAGACTATAAATTCCCTTCTATGCAATGATTCAGTGGCTGTATCTCACAAATATAAGATGGTTTAATATAGTGTGTTTTTATTAAACATTCAGTTCAAGATATTTTATTTCCCTTGTGATTTCTTCTTTGGGTCACAACTTATGCTAAAATGTACCATTTACTCATTTTATCAATTACTGAGAGAGGACCATTCTTACTAGCACAACACCAAGCATCACAGAAAAACTGGTGAATTAAACTTCATCGAAGTTAAAACTATCTGCTCATCAAAGGACACTGCTAAGGAAAAAAAAAACCTAAGCAGGATGTAGACAGAGAGAAAATATTTGTAATACATATATCTATCAAAGGATCTTTATCCAAAATATATAAGGAACTCCTCCAACTCAATAATAAAAAGAAAAACAACACAATCTTTTGGCAACAGCAAATATTGGTTAAGATGTGAAGCAACCAAAACTCGTTCGTTTGTTGTTGGAGTATGTGATACACAAACTCTTAAGGAGGTCCCCTTCAATCCCTGACTTCTGGCATTCCTGCCCTATCTGATCCCTCCCCTTGAGCATGAGTGGGACTTATATTAAAATATGGCAAAGGTGGGGCGCCTGGCTGGCTCAGTGGGTTAAAGCCTCTGCCTTCGGCTCAGGCCATGATCCCAGGTTCCTGGGATTGAGCCCAACATCAGGCTCTCTGGTCAGCAGAGAGCCTGCTTCCCCCTCTCTCTCTGCCTGCCTCTCTGCCTACTTGTGATCTCTGTCTTTCAAATAAATAAATAAAATCTTAAAAAAAAATAAAATATGGCAAAGATAATGGTTAAATATATTTGATTACATGATCACATTTATAGGATTATAGCATTCCCTTGCTGGAGTTTCTGGCTCCATTGCTGGCTTTGAGGAACCAACTGCCCATGCTAAAGAACCCCACATGGAAAGGACCTGCTCGCCTCTCCAGCAGCTGAGGGAAACCACCAGCCAACAGCCAGCAAGAAACTGAAGTCCTCAATCACACAACACAAGGAAGTGAATTCTGCCAACAACCACATGAGTCAGGAGTCAAGTTCTTCCCCAGTTAAGCCTCCATATGAGAACCCAGTTTGGGTCAGCACTTTGATTGCAGCTCTGCAAAGAATCAGCTAAGCTATGCCAGGTCTCCTGATCCAGACTTGGAGATATAAATGTGTGTTGCTTTATGCTATTAAATTTGTGGTAATATTGTTAGGCCATGGTAGATAACTAACACAGACAGCAAAATGTTACAACCTCTTTGGGAAATGGTTTGACATTTTCTTATAACATTGAACACGAATACAACTACGTGACCCAGAAATTCTACCCTCAAAGAGAAATAAGTTCACAAAAAGGGCATAAACAAGAATATTCACAACTTCATTCAAAATAGCCTAAAAAAATAAGAGAAAACAAGTTTCTATCAATAAAAAAATAGGTAAAGCAATAGTAGTATATTGATACAATACATTGAATACTACTCAGCCACAAAATGGACTAAACTTTTGATCAATGCAAACATGAATGAATCTCAAAACATTATTTTAATGGGAGGAGTCAAGATGGCAGAGAAGTAGCAGGCTGAGACTACATCAGGTAGCAGGAGATCAGCTCAATAGCTTATCTAAACATTGCAAATGCCTACAAATCCAATGGGAGATCGAAGAGAAGAAGAACAGCAATTCTAAAAACAGAAAATCAATCACTTTCTGAAAGGTAGGACTGGCAGAGAAGTGGATCCAAAGCGACAGGAAAATAGACCGCGGGGGGAGGGGCTGGCTCCTGGCAAGTGGCAGAACAACGGAGCACTAAATCAGGACTTTTAAAAGTCTGTTCCACTGAGGGACATTGCTCCAGAGACTAACCTGGGGTGAAGCCCATGCAGGGTCAGCGTGGTCCCAGATCCCGCAGGTCACAGAAGGATCGGGGGTGTCGGAGTGTCACAGAGCTTGCAGGTATTAGAACGGGGAAGCCGGCTACAGAGACAGAGCCGAGGAGTGAGCTCTCAGCTCGGGGTTACCTTGAACTGGTCGCAGGCTGGGTGAGCTCAGAGTGCGGCCAGAGGCCAGGGAGACCGGAGTGATTGGGCCCTCTTCTCTGAGGGTGCACTGAGGAGTGGGGCCCCAAGCTCCCTCTGCTCCTCTGGGCCAGAGACTGGGAGGCCGCAATTTTCATTCCCATCCTCTGGAACTCTACGGAAAGCACTCAGGGAACAAAAGCTCCCGAAAGCGAACCCGAGTGGATTACTTAGCCCGGCCCCTGGTAAGGATGGTGCAATTCTGCCTGGGGCAAATACACTTGAGAATCACGACAACAAGCCCCTCCCCCAGAAGATCAACAAGAAATCCAGCCAGGACCAAGTTCACCTACCAAGGAGAGCAGGTTCAATACCAAGGAGAGCAGCGGAATTCCAAAGGAGGAGAAAGCACAGCACAGAACTCATGGCTTTCTCCCTATGATTCTTTAGTCTTGTGGTTAATTTAATTTTTTTTCAATTTTTTTTTTCTTCTTCAGCTAAATTTTTTTTAACTTTTACCCTTTTCTTTTTAAATGTTTTTTAACTAGTTTATCTGATATATATATATATTTTTTCCTTTTTATATATTTCTTTGTTTTCATTTTTAAATTTTTTCTTTTTTTTCTGAAGCTCTTTCTATCCCCTTTCTCCCCCCCTCCCACCCACAATTTGGATTCTCTTCTGATTTGGTTAAAGCTCATTTTCCTGGGGTCTTTGCCACCCTTTTAGTATTTTACTTGCTCCTTCATATACTCTTATCTGGACAAAATGACAAGGCAGAAAAATTCACCACAAAAAAAAGAACAAGAGGCAGTACTGAAGGCTAGGGACCTAATCAGTACAGACATTGGTAATATGTCAGATCTAGAGTTCAGAATGATGATTCTCAAGGTTCTAGCTGGGCTCGAAAAAGGCATGGAAGATATTAGAGAAGTGATCTCTGGAGATATAAAAGCCCTTTCTGGAGAAGTAAAAGAACTAAAATCTAACCAAGTTGAAATTAAAAAAAGCTATTAATGAGGTGCAATCAAAAATGGAGGCTCTCACTGCTAGGATAAATGAGGCAGAAGAAAGAACTAGTGATATAGAAGACCAGATGACAGAGAATAAAAAAAGCTGAGCAAAAGAGGGATGAACAGCTAATGGACCATGAGGGGAGAATTCGAGAGATAAGTGACACCATAAGATGAAACAACATTAGAATAATTGGTATTCCAGAAGAAGAAGAAAGAGAGAGGGGGGCAGAAGGTATATTGGAGAGAATTAATGGAGAAAAGTTCCCTAATATGGCAAAGGGAACAAGCATCAAAATCCAGGAGGTGCAGAAAAACCCCCTCAAAATCACTAAGAATAAGTCCACACCCCGTCACCTAATAGTAAAATTTACAAGTCTTAGTGACAAAGAGAAAATCCTGAAAGCAGCCTGGGACAAGAAGTCTGTAACATACAATGGTAAAAATATTAGATTGGCAGCAGACTTATCCACAGAGACCTGGCAGGCCAGAAAGAGCTGGCATGATATATTCAGAGCACTAAATGAGAAAAACATGCAGCCAAGAATACTATATCCAGCTAGGCTATCATTGAAAGTAGAAGGAGAGATAAAAAGCTTCCAGGACAAACCAAAACTGAAAGAATTTGCAAACACCAAACCAGCTCTACAGGAAATATTGAAAGGGGTCCTCTAAGCAAAGAGAGAGCCTAAAAGTAGTAGATCAGAAAGGAACAGAGACAATATACAGTAACAGTCACCTTGCAGGCAATACAATGGCACTAAATTTATATCTCTCAATAGTTACCCTGAATGTTAATGGGCTAAATGCCCCAATCAAAAGACACAGGGTATCAGAATGGATAAAAAAACAAAACCCATCAGTATGTTGCCTACAAGAAACTCATTTTAGACGCGAAGACACCTCCAGATTTAAAGTGAGGGGGTGGAAAACAATATACCATGCTAATGAGCATCAGAAGAAAGCTGGGGTGGCAATCCTTATATCAGATCAATTAGATTTTAAGCCAAAGACTATAATAAGAGATGAGGAAGGACACTATATCCTACTCAAAGGGTCTGTCCAACAAGAAGATCTAACAATTTTAAATATCTATGCCCCTAATGTGGGAGCGGCCAACTATATCAACAAATTAATAACAAAATCAAAGAAACACATCAACAATAATACAATAATAGTAGGGGATTTTAACACTCCCCTCACTGAAATGGACAGATCATCCAAGCAAAAGATCAACAAGGAAATAAAGGCCTTAAATGACACGCTGGACCAGATGGACATCACCAATATATTCAGAACATTTCATCCTAAAGCAACAGAATACACATTCTTCTCTAGTGCACATGGAACATTCTCCAGAATAGATCACATCCTGGGTCCTAAATCAGGTCTCAACCGGTATCAAAAGATTGGGATCATTCTCTGCATGTTTTCAGACCACAATGCTCTGAAGCTAGAACTCAATCACAAGAGGAAATTTGGAAAGAACCCAAATACATGGAGACTAAACAGCATCCTTCTAAAGAATGAATGGGTCAACCAAGAAATTAAAGAAGAATTGAAAAAATTCATGGAAACAAATGATAATGAAAACACAACGGTTCAAAATCTGTGGGACATCGTAAAGGCAGTCCCGAGAGGAAATATATAGTGGTACAAGCCTTTCTCAAGAAACAAAAAAGGTCTCTAGTACACAACATAACCCTGCACCTAAAGGAGCTGGAGAAAGAACAAGAAAGAAACCCTAAACCCAGCAGGAGAAGAGAAATCATAAAGATCAGAGCAGAAATCAATGAAAACAAAAAACAATAGAACAAATCAATGAAAAAAACCAATAGAACAAATCAATGAAACTAGGAGCTGGTTCTTTGAAAGAATTAATAAGATTGATAAACTCCTGGCCAGACTTATCAAAAAGAAAAGAGAAAGGACCCAAATAAATAAAATCATGAATGAAAGAGGAGAGATCACAACTAACACCAAAGAAATACAGACAATTATAAGAACATACTATGAGCAACTCTGCGCCAACAAATTTGACAATCTGGAAGAAATGGATGCATTCCTAGACACATATAAACTACCACAACTGAACCAGGAAGAAATAGAAAACCCGGAACAGACCCATAACCAGTAAGGAGATTGAAACAGTCATCAAAAATCTCCAAACAAACAAAAGCTCAGGCAGGGCCAGATGGCTTCCCAGGGGAATTCTACCAAACATTTAAAGAAGAACTAATTCCTATTCTCCTGAAACTGTTCCAAAAATTAGAAATGGAAGGAAAACTTCCAAACTCATCTTATGAGGCCAGCATCACCTTGATCCCAAAACCAGACAACGATCCCATCAAAAAAGAGAACTACAGACCAATACGCTTGATGAACACAGATGCAAAAATTCTCACCAAAATACTAGCCAATAGGATTCAACAGTACATTAAAAGGATTATTCACCATGACCAAGTGGGATTTATTCCAGGCCTGCAAGGTTGGTTCAACATCTGCAAATCAATCAATGTGATACAACACATTAATAAAAGAAAGAACAAGAAACATATGATATTCTCAATAGATGCTGAAAAAACATTTGACAAAGTACATCATCCCTTCCTGATCAAAACTCTTCATAGTGTTGCAATAGAGGGCACATACCTCAATATTATCAAAGCCATCTATGAAAAACCCACCGCAAATATAATTCTCAATGGAGGAAAAACTGAAAGCTTTTCTGCTAAGGTCAGGAACATGGCAGGGATGTCCATTATCACCACTGCTATTCAATATAGTACTAGAAGTCCTAGCCTCAGCAATCAGACAGCAAAAGGAAATTAAAGGCATCCAAACTGGCAAAGAAGAAGTCAAACTATCACTCTTCACAGATGATATGATACTATATGTGGAAAACCCAAAAGACTCCACTCCAAAACTGCTAGAACTTGTACAGGAATTCAGTAAAGTGTCAGGATATAAAATCAATGCACAGAAATCAGTTGCATTTCTCTACACAAACAAGACAGAAGAAAGAGAAATTAAATAGTCAATCCTATTTACAATTGCACCCAAAACTATAAGATACCTAGGAATAAACCTAACCAACGAGGCTAAGAATGTATACTCAGAAAACTATAAAGTACTCATGAAAGAAATTGAGGAAGACACAAAGAATAGGAAAAATATTCCATGCTCCTGGATTGGAAGAACAAATATTGTGAAAATGTCTATGCTACCTAAAGCAATCTACACATTTAATGCAATCCCTATCAAAATACCATCCATTTTTTTCAAAGAAATGGAACAAATAATCCTAAAATTTATTGGAACCAGAAAAGACCTCGAATAGCCAAAGGAATATTGAAAAAGAAAGCCAAAGTTGGTGGCATCACAATTCTGGACTTCAAGCTCTATTACAAAGCTGTCATCATCAAGACAGCATGGTACTGGGGCACCTGGGTGGCTCAGTGGGTAAAGCCTCTGCCTTCGGCTCAGGTCATGATCCCAGGGTCCCAGGATCAAGCCCCACATAGGGCTCTCTGCTCAGCAGGGAGCCTGCTTGCTTCCTCCTCTCTCTCTGCCTGCCTCTCTGCTTACTTGTGATCTCTCTCTGTCAAATAAATAAATAAAATCTTAAAAAAAAAAAAAGACAGCATGGTACTGGCACAAAAACAGACTCATAGATCAATGGAACAGAATAGAGAGCCCAGAAATGGACCCTCAACTCTATTGTCAACTAATCTTCGACAAAGCAGGAAAGAATGTCCAATGGAAAAAAGACAGCCTCTTCAATAAAGGGTGTTGGGAAAATTGGACAGCCACATGCAGAAAAATGAAATTGGACCAATTCCTTACACCACACATGAAAATAGACTCAAAATGGATGAAGGACCTCAATGTAAGGTCCTCAAAATCCTTGAGGAGAACACAGGCAGCAACCTCTTCGACCTCAGCTGCAGCAACGTCTTCCTAGGAACATCGCCAAAGGCAAGGGAAGCAAGGGCAAAAATGAACTATTGGGATTTCATCAAGATCAAAAGCCTTTGCACAGCAAAGGAAACAGTTAAAATAACCAAAAGACAACTGACAGAATGGGAGAAGATATTTGCAAACAACATATCAGATAAAGGGCTAATGTCCAAAATCTATAAAGAACTTAGCAAACTCAACACCCAAAGAACAAATAATCCAATCAAGAAATGGGCGGAGGACATGAACAGACATTTCTGCAAAGAAGACATCCAGATGGCCAACAGACACATGAAAAAGTGCTCCACATCACTTGGCATCAGGGAAATACAAATCAAAATCACAATGAGATGCCACCTCACACCAGTCAGAATGGCTAAAATTAACAAGTCAGGAAATGACAGATGCTGGCGAGGATGCAGAGAAAGGGGAACCCTCCTACTCTGTTGGTGGAATGGAAGCTGGTGCAATCACTCTGAAAAACAGCATTGTGGTTCCTCAAAAAGTTGAAAACAGAACTACCCTACAACCAAGCAATCGCACTACTGGGTATTTACCCTGAGGATACAAATGTAGTGATCCGAAGGGGCACGTGCACCCGAATGTTTATAGCAGCAATGTCCACAATAGCCGAACTATGTAAGAGCCTAGATGTCCATCAACAGATGAATGGATAAAGAAGAGGTGGTATATATACACAATGGAATACTATGCAGCCATCAAAAGAAATGAAATCTTGCCATTTGCGACAACATGGATGGAACTAGAGGGTATCATGCTTAGTGAAATAAGTCAATCAGAGAAAGACAACTATCATATGATCTCCCTGATATGAGGAAGTGGAGATGCAACATGGGGGGTTAGAGGGATAGGAGAAGAATAAATGAAACAAGATGGGATTGGGAGGGAGACAAACCATAAGTGACTCTTAATCTCACAAAACAAACTGAGGGTTGCTGGTGGGAGGGGGGTTGGGAGAGGAGGGTGGGGTTATGGACACTGGGGAGGGTATGTGCTATGGTGAGTGCTGTGAAGTATATAAACCTGGCGATTCACAGACCTGTACCCCTGGGGATAAAAATACAGTATATGTTTATAAAAAAAAAAAATAATTAAAAACAAAAACAAAAACAAAAAACATTATTTTAAGACAAAGAAGCCCAGACACAAATAAGCATAAACTATGTGATCCCATATATATATGAAGTCCTAGGACAAGCAAACCTAATCTATGGTGAAAGAAATTGAACCAGTGGTTGCTTCTGGGAGGTACGGGCAGGCATTTACTTGGAAAGGGCATGATAATTTTCTGTAGTGATGAACACGTTCTCTGTCTTAATAAGGTATAGATTACACAAGTGAATGCATTTATCAAAACACATTTAACTGGGAGCCTGGGTAGCTCAGTTGGTTAAGTGACTGCCTTCAGATAAGGTCATGATCCTGAAGTCCCCGGATCAAGTCCCACATCGTGCTCCCAGCTTGGCATGGAGTCTGCTTCTTCCTCTGACCCTCCTCTGACTCATGTTCTCTCTCTCTCTCATTCTTTCTCAAATAAATAAATACTATCTTGAAAAAAAAAAAAAAAACCCTCAGGGCACCTGGGTGGCTCAGTGGGTTAAAGCCTCTGCCTTCGGCTCAGGTCGTGATCTCAGGGTCCTGGGATCGAGTCCGGCAACGGGTTCTCTGCTCAGTGGGGAGCCTGCTTCCTCCTCTCTCTCTGCCTGCCTCTCTGCCTACTTGTGATCTCTCTCTGTCAAATAAATAAATCTTTAAAAAAAAAACCCTCTAATTGTGCTCATAAGATCTGTGCTTATCACCATATATAAATTATACTTTGATTTTTAAAAAATTAAAGGATAAGAGAAATACTTGCTTGGTAAAGGATAGCAGCATATGTCTCAAGCCAAATTACCCCATGATTCTTACAAAGATAAAGAAGAGCATAAAACATCTGCCATGTGTAGTCTGTAACAACACAAGTTTCCAGAGAAAAAGGCACCTTCTGCATGGTTCTCTCTCAGATGATCTTTGTGCCTGGATCTTCATTGACTCAATCCACCCAAAGAAGACCATGCCACCCAATGAATGCTGTGAACTCTATATGCTATATTTAATCAATAAGTAGTCATAATATGACCCAAAACAAACAAGGCTCCTAAAATAACTTTATCATCCTTATCACACAGCTACTTCAAACACAATTTGATCTTCACCAATTATCAGAGATTTTACCTAATTCAAAGTAATATTTGTTGCGGTGCTCTGCCAAGCAATGTAGAGGGAGATTAAATTATCAAAAAACCTATGAGTTCAAAACTGTCAAGGACATGAAAAACAAGAAAAGTCTGAGGGCTCCTGGGTGGCTCAGTCATTAAGTATCTTCCTTGGAGTCAGGTCACGATCCCAGGTCCTGGTATGGAGCCTGCATGGGGCTCCCTGCTCAGCGGGAAGCCTGTTTCTCCCTCTCCTTCTGCCCCTGCTTGTGTTCCCTCTTCTGCTGTGTCTCTCTCTGTCAAATAAATAAATATTTTTTTTTTAAAGAGAAAAAAAAACAACAACAAGAAAAGTCTGAGAAACTGTTGGTCTAAGGAGCCTAAGGAGAAAAAAACAAATGTAACTTTGATTCCTGGATGGGATCTTGGAACAGAAAGGACGTTAGGTTAAAAACTATGGAAATCTGGGGCACCTGGGTTGTTCAGTCGGTTTAGTATCTGCCTTCAGATTGGGTCATGATCGCAGGGTCCTGGGATTGAGCCCCACATCAGGCTCCCTGCTCAGCAGGAAGCCTGCTTCTCCCTCTCCCACTCCCCCTGCTTGTGTTCCCTCTCTCGCTGTGTCTCTCAAATAAATAAATAAATGAAATCTTTAAAAAGAACACAAAACTATGGAAATCAAAATAAAGTATGGCCCTCATTAATCATAACTTGCGAATACTGGTGTATCATACTATGCTAATGTAAATTTTGTTTTTTGTTTTTTGTTTTTCGAGAGAGAGAGTGAGAGAGCACAAACAGTGGAGAGCAGAGAGAGGAGAGGCAGGCTCCCTGCTGAGCACAGAGCATAACGCGGGAGTCAATCTTGGGATCCAGGATCATGACCTGAGCCAAAGGCAGACACTTAACTGACTGAACCACCCAGGCGCCCTGTAAGATGTTAATTAATAGGGGAACTTGTGTGCAGAGGGAGAGGGGATATATGGCAGCTATTTTCTCAATTCCTCTGTAAATATAATACTTTTCTAAAAATAGAATCTATTTTTCTTAAAAGACCTATGAGAGCAAGCTGAAGGTACATGGTAGGATCTGGGAAGCTTACTGACAACCAAGAGAGGACAGATTTAAAACATGGGTGGAAAGAAAAGGGACAGCATCCTAGGAGCAGTCTAGGTGGTTTCAGTCTGTCTCTGTTACTTACTTGTCTCTCCAACATTCTTCTCCTCCAAATAGCTGGCTCAGAGGTAATCGGTGCCAACCAACCTTTCCTCTGGCAGCTGCTATTATTTCTTTTTTCACTCCCTGCCAATCTGGACAGTGGGCATCTGTAAGTTCCCTCATAGAAATTACTGACAAAAAATATAAATGAGAAATGTGGTTGCTTTTGATGATTTTGTGGGGAAAATGGAAAAGGCATTTATGTTGAACACAGCAAACAATTTTAAAATCCCCCTTAAACTGGACATTTATAAGGATAACATTGGTACAGTGGAGAAATTTGAAGATGCACTAAGTATTAGATATTGTATTATATCAAGCTTAAGTTCCTGAGCGGGATAATTGTATTGTGGTCCTAGAGGAGAATGGCCTTATTCTCAGGAGACACATACCGAAGTATTTAGCAATAGAGTTTCACAATACCTACAAACAACTTTCACATGGTTCAGAAAAAAAAAAAAATATATATATATATATATATGTATACACATTTATCTTTGTATCTGCTTTTTCTAATCTGCCTATCTATATACAAAATGTCAATACACTTTTATAAAAGTATACTCTCTGGGGCGACTGGGTGGCTCAGTGGGTTAAAGCCTCTGCCTTCTGCTCAGGTCATGATCCCAGGGTCCTGGGATCAAGCCCGGCATCGGGCTTTCTGCTCAGTGGGGAGCCTGCTTCCTCCTCTCTCTCTGCCTGCCTCTCTGCCTGCTTGTGATCTCTCTCTCTCAGTCAAATAAATAAATAAAATCTTTTAAAAAAAAAAGTATACTCTCTGTCCCTCTGTATACCTGTATACAGTTGTTTGTACAACAAACACTGGTATAAGTAAGGGGTACACCAGAGTTTGTTGTACCATTCTTGCAACTTTTCTAAAGTTTATGCTATTTTTCAAAATAAAACATTTGTGGGACTCCTCCTTAACATATCCGTTCTTTGACACACACACCCCCCCTCCGACTCCCTAGTACCAGAGATCTCTCTTTAATACTCCTTCTCTAATACTGCTCCATCTTTGATGGCTCTGGAGTTTGACACAAGATTTGTCTTTCTCTCCCACTTCAAACATATTTCCTCTGTTTATACAAAGCATTTACCTCTTCTTGGCTTCTACACCCAAATTCACAATCCTAAACCCATCAAACTGTTCAGTGAAACCCAGAGGGCTCTAGATGATTGGGTCTACACTCCTGAGAAGACAATCTAGTGACCATCAGGTACAACCAAGCTGTTTATGAGATATTGTCCGCACCCTACGTCACATAACAAAATATTCCTACCAAGCACAACTTCAAAAGAATTCTATGGAATGGAATTTTCTCTCATTTCACAACTCAAGGACTCCAACACTGTACTAAATAAAAAAGATTGCTGCTATTTCAGACTTTTCTGCATGTCATCTGAGGTGAGATTTAAAGCCTACTCCTGGAGCGCCTGGGTGGCTCAGTGGGTTAAAGCTTCTACCTTCGGCTCAGGTCATGATCTCAGGGTCCTAGGATCGAGCCCCGCATCGGGTTCTCTGCTCCGCAGGGAGCCTGCTTCCTCCTCTCTCTCTGCCTGCCTCTCTGCCTAGTTGTGATTTCTCTCTGTCAAATAAAAAATAAAATAAAATAAAATAAAGCCTACTCTTAATTCCCAGCTTTCAAAGAGTACTGACAAAGATTTTTGCCCAGAAGTGTGAAACTTCCAGAGATGTCAGAAAGTTAGAACAACCAGCTGAACTAATATCCAGGGCCTTTCCTGGTAAGGACAACACCTAAGAAGGATTTCTGGTGGTTGAAAGAATAATTCTTGGTTCATAAAGCCCCAATTACTAGGGCTTCTCTCTCTCTTTCTCTCTCTCTCTCTCTTTTTAATTGAAGTGGCATTTACACACAATTTTACATTAGTTTCAGGTGTACAACATAGTGATTTGAAAAGTATTTATATTACACAGTGCTTACCCTCTGTCACCATACAATACTATTACAATATCATTGACTTATTCCCTGTGCTGTACCTTTTATACCTATGACTTATTCATTCCATTACTGGAAGACTGTATCTGCCACTGTCCTTCACCATTTTTGTCCATCCCCTCACCCCCTTCCCAATTTCCATTACAATTTCTTATATTAAATGTGTGAGAAGTGATTGTCCCATTCTGGAACTCTAAGTACAGTGTACCTTACACTAATTGCAAGTAGATCTCTAAGGCAAATGAACAAGAGACTCTACAGCTAAGCGTAAGTGAACAGAGTTTGATGTAATTACTAAACTTCCAGCCAGGATACCTGGGTTTGTCTTTGATGCCTACATAACTCCTTTCCTCCTTTTTCTCTTCTGGATCTTTTTATTCCAGTAAGCCTGGTGTCCTTGTGTTGAACTGTTTGTTCCGAGATTCTAGAATAGCACCCTTCGCTCCATGAACCTTCTCCCCCTGCATCATCTCTCCCCATTGTCTTCTCCACCACAAAATGATGCCCCACGTTGTGCAGTTTTGTACTATTTACAAATCTCTTTCATGTGCACTGACTCAGTTCTCTCAGTAACTCAATGGGATGTATTATATTAAAACCCTTTTTACAACTGAAGAAAGGGAAGTTCAAATAAGTTAAGATAGTGTCCAAAGTCACACATATATTAAGCAGCAAAGGCAGAAATTAAATCTGGGTTGTGATATTAAACCTAGCATTGCTTTTTCCACACTTCATATACCATTACAAGTTCAGTAACCTAGGTTAAAGTGTCCTTAGTGAAAATGCTAGAGAAGCAGAAAATCACAAGAATTCAGTATGAATATCATAAGGACAACAAAAGAGATGTTGGATATTCATTTGCCTGTTTTCTTCTCTTTCTTTTTGTCTTAATTTTCCCCCTTCTCCTCCCATTAGAAAGAGAGCCCTTTCACAATGACCCTCCTACCTCCTTTCTCCTTTCCCAAACACCCTATATTCTCCTGCTAGTTCAAAACCAGGTGAGGGGATGGCTATGAAATAAAGAAACATTACAATATGTGAATGCAGGACATTGGCATTTCAAAAGGTTTATGTTTGCGTTTCACTTTCAGCTCATAACCCCAGCTATGTAAGAAATAGAAAGCTTATTTTCTTTTACCTTATTTTCTATTTAGAGCCCCTGCCCTCTAAATGGTAAAAATTATAAATTTAGTCAATATATACCAAAGGAATACATTTAATTTCTGGGGTGCCTGTGGAGGGTTAAAGCACTGGGAGCTGTGGCGTCTGCTCCTTGACTGTCTATCCTCATCTTGGCTTTCATTTAGCCACTCATCCTGTTTCATATTTGCTTACATACAGGTGACTGCAGCACCATCCCCACGATCCCATTAAAAAGGCCCCTGTAGTTTTGACAACTAACCTTTTAACTTCTGTATAGACTCTGAGGTATACAAAAATTCATTCCATTGCCAGGCTGAGTCTTGGAAACTGGGGTGCAGTGGGGTGCACTCAGGCCATCAAACCATCTGTCTGCTTGTAGGCCACATTGCGACACGTGGGACTCTGAAAGCTGTCCCACACTCATATCTGCCATGCAGCCTTTAGCCCCTAAGATCTTGGGTTTCCTTGAGCTTCTATCTAAGAACACATCTAGATTGTCTCTCCTTTCAGTTCCCACAAACTTACCTGGTGCTTCTGTCAGTTTGTTTCTCCCCAGTGGGGCAAGATCAGTTCCCTGTTCAGTGATCTGCTAGGATAAGTTCTGTTCTTGTTCATTTGCCATCTGGATATGCCCTTTCCTCTCAACCCAGAGAATCTTGCATCTGAAGTCAGGAAATTTTTCTCTGATTCATATTACCTGCTTCTACACAATTGCATATGCCCTAAGACCTCCTCACAGTGTATATAAAATTCAATGAGATAATTTAAAAAATGTTAATCATATATGAGTTCAAGTTGGCCATAATAGAATGCTTAAGCCACAAGGACTTTTTAATTCAAAGCAGTTTGTGAAAATATTTTCCATTAAAAAGATAATTTCTGAATTTCTCTTCTTTCCAATTACGAACAGTAACTTACTTTCTCAGTTAATATGGCTTTTCTTTCAACCAGCTAGAATACAGGCTTACCTTGTTGCCTACAGTATTCATTTTTCTTTGTCCCAGGACATGAAATAGAATTAGAGAATGTACAATTTTATAATAAGTTTGAAGGGTTAGTTCATTTTCTTTTCCTTTTCAATTTAAGTTCTCTTTCTGAAAACAATTGGGAGAAATGTGCTGAGTACTTTTAAAAAAAATTTTTTTTTAATTAGCAAAAAAATGTATTATTTGCTTCAGGGGTACAGGTCTGTGAATCATCACTCTTACACAATTCACGGCACTCACCATAGCACATACCCACCTCAATGTCCATCACTCAGACACCTTAACCCTCCCTCTCCCACCCCCCAGCAATCCTCAGTTTGTTTGCTGAGATTAAGAGTCTCTTATGGTTTTTCTCCCTCCCCAGTCCCATCTTGTTTCATTTTTCCCTCCCTTTCCCCCACAACCCACCCACCCCTGCCCTGCCTCTTAAATTCCTTATATCCTTATAGCTTTATATTATCCTTATATCTTTATATTATCCTTATATATATCCTTTATATATCCTTATATCTTTATATTATCCTTATATTCCTTATATCCCTATATCTCAAATTCCTGACTTATTTTGTTTAGCATAATGTCTTCTAGTTCCATCCATGTTGTTGCAAATGGCAAGACATCGTTTTTGATGGCTGCATAGTATTTCATTGTGTGTGCGTGTGTGTGTGTGTGTGTGTGTGTGTGTATACCACATCTTCTTTATCCATTCTTCTGTTGATGGACATCTAGGTTCTTTCCATAGTTTGGCTATTGTGAACATTGCTGCTATAAACATTTGGGTGCACGTGCCCCTTTGCATCACTGTATTTGTATCTTTAGGGTAAATACCCAGCAGTGCAATTGCTGGGTCATAGGGTAGCTCTATTTTCACCTTTTTGAGGAACCTCCATACAGTTTTCCAGAGTGATTGCACCAGCTTGCATTCCCACCAACATGTAGGAGGGTTCGCCTTTCTCTGCATCCTCACCAACACCTGTCCTTTCCTGACTGGTTAATTTTAGTCATTCTGACTGGTGTGACATAGTATCTCACTGTGGTTTTGATTTGTATTTCCCTGATGTCAAATGATATTGAGCACTTTTTCACGTGTCTGTTGGCCATTTAGGTGTCTTCTTCGGAGAGATGTCTGTTCATGTCTTCTGACCATTTCTTGATTGGATTATTTGTTCTTTGGTGTTGAGTTTCATAACTTTATAGATTTGGGGTACTAGTCCCTTATCTGATATGTCATTTGCAAATATCTTCTCCCATTCTGTCAGTTGTCTTTTGGTTTTGTTGACTGTTTCTTTTGCCATGTAAAAGCTTTTTATCTTGATGAAGTCCCAATAGTTAATTTTTGCTTTTGTTTCCCTTGCTTTGGTGATGTTTCTAGGAAGAAGTTGCTGTGGCTGAGGTCAAAGAGGTTGCTGCCTGTGTTGTCCTCAAGGATTTTGATGGATTCCTGTCTTACATGGAGGTCTTTCATTTATTTTGTGTCTATTTTTGTGTGTGGTGTAAGGAAATGGTCCAGTTTCATTCTTGTTGAAGAGACCATCTTTCTCCAATGAACATTCTTTCCTGCTTTGTTGAAGATTAGTTGACCCTAGAGTTGAGGGTCCATTTCTGGGCTCTCTATTCTGTTCCATTGATCTATGTGTCTGTTTTAGTGCAATACCATACTGTCTTGATGATTACAGCTTTGTAAATAGAGCTTGAAGTGTGGAATTGTGATGCCAACTTTTTCAGCATTCTTCTGGTTATTTGGGATCTTTTCTGGTTCCATATAATTTTAGGATTATTTGTTCCATTCCTTTGAAAAGTTGATGGTATTTTGATAGGAATTGCATTAAATATATAGACTGCTTTAGGGAGCATAGACATTTTCACAATATTTGTTCTTCCAATCCATGAGCATGTAACGTTTTTCCATTTCTTTGTGTCTTCCTCAGTTTCATTCATGAGTAGTTTATAGTTTTCTAAGAACAGATTCTTTGCCTCTATAGTGAGATTTATTCCTAGTTATCTTATGATTTTGAGTGCAATTATAAATTGGATTGACTCCTTAATTTCTCTTTCTTCTGTCTTGTTGTTGGTGTATAGAAATGCAACTGATTTCTGTGCATTGATTTTATATCCTGACACTTTACTGAATTCCCATATGAGTTCTAGCAGTTTTGGAGTGGAGTCTTTTGGGTTTTCCACATAAAGTATCATATCATCTTCAAAGAGTGAGAGTTTGACTTCTTCTCTGTCAATCTGAATGCCTTTAATTTCTTTTTGTTGTCTGATTGCTGAGGCTAGGACTTAAAAGATCTTTTTCAATATTTCCTGTAAGGCTGGTTTGGTGTTTACAAATTCTTTTAGTTTTTGTTTGTCTTGGAAGCTTTTTATCTCTCCTTCTATTTTCAATGACAGCCTAGCTGGATATAGTATTCTTGGTTGCATATTTTTCTCATTTAATTCCCTGAATTATCATGCCTGTCCTTTCTGGCCTTCCAGGTGTTTGTGGATAGGTCTGCTGTCTATCTAATATTTCTACTGTTATATGTTACAGACCTCTTGTCCCGAGCTGCTTTCAGGATTTTCTCTTTGTCACTAAGACTTGTGAGTCATGCTATTAGATGATGGTGTGTGGACCCATTTTTATTGATTTTGAGGGGGGTTCTCTGAGCCTCCTGAATTTTGATGCTTGTTCCCTTCCCCAAATTAGGGAAGTTCTCTAGTATAATTTGCTCCAATATACCTTCTGCCCCTCTCTCTCTTTCTTCTTCTTCTGGGATCCCAATTATTCTAATATTGTTTCATCTTATGGTATCACTTATCTCTCAAATTCTCCCCTCGTGGTCTAGTAGTTGTTATCTCTCCTTTTCTCAGCTTCTTTATTCTCCATCATTTGGTCTTCTATATCACTAATTCTCTCTTCTGCCTCATTTATCCTAGCAGTAAGAGCCTCCATATTTTTATTGCCCCTCATTAATAGCTTTTTTGATTTCAACTTGGTTAAATTTTAGTTCTTTTGTTTGTCCAGAAAAGGATTTTATTTCTCCAGAAACAGATTCTCCAGTGTTTTCCATGCTTTTTTCGAGCCCAGCTAGCACCTTGAAAATTGTCATTCTGAACTTCTAACATCTTACTAGTGTATCTATTGATTAGGTCCCTAGGTATCAGTACTGCCTCTTGTACTTTTTTTTTTTTAGGTGAGTTTTTCTGCCTTGTCACTTTATCCAGAGAAGAATAGATGAATGAGAGAACAAAATGCTAAAAAGGTAGCAATGACCCCAGAAAAATATACTCTAAATCAGAAGAGAACCAAAACTGGGGGGAGAAGAAAGGGAAAAAAATTACATATATATATATATATATATATATATATATATATATATACAATTTTTTGTATATATTGTATTGTAATTTTTATATATTATTATATTATATTATTACATATATTATATTATTTTTTATTTTTTTAAATTTTAATTTTATTTAATTTTTATATATTATTATATTATATTATTATATATATTATTATATTATTATATATAGTATATATTGTATATATTGTATTGTAATTTTTTTCCTTTTCTTATTTTTATTTTTATTTTCTTATAATTACATATATATATATATATATATATACTGGTGAATATAACAGAGCCACCCACTTGATTTGGGGTGTATTTTGGTCTGTGAGAAGAGAATGTCTCCCAAAATTTTAAAGAAAGAAAAACGTATATATATACAAAATAAGGGTAAGCATGATGGAGGGATGGAATATGACTATAAAGATAAAAATTTAAAAAGATTTTTAAAAAAGTAATGGATAAGAAGTTGGTTGAAAGAAGAAAAAAAGGAGAGAATGTGATCAGGCTGGAGTCTTGAACAAAGCCATATGCTAGATTTAGAGTATATTTTGATCTGTTAAAAGAAACCGTATCCCAAAATTTTAAAGAAAGAAAAACTTATATGTATACAAAAAATAAGGTTAAATACAATAAGGGGAGAGAATATAACAATGGAAGTTAAGATTTTTTAAAAAGTATTGATAAGATAAAATAGTTAAAGAGGTTAAAAGAGGAAAGAGGAAAATTTTCAAAAGAGTAGAATAAGAAAAAAATTTTTAAAAATTTAACTTTGAAAGACTACAGAATCATGGGGAAAATACCATGAATTCTATGTGTTGTATTCCCGTAACACTTGTGTTCTGCAATTCTCATTCATCAGGGAACTTGGTCTTGGCTGGATATTCTTGTTGATCTTCTGGGGGAAAGACCTGTTGCAATGAATTTCAAATATCTTTGCCCGAGGCAGAATTGCACTGCCCTTGCCAGGAGCCAGGCTAAGTAATCTGCTCGGTTTTGCTCTCAGGAGTTCTTGTTCCCTGGATGCTTTTCTTACAGTTGTGGAGGGGGGGAATGAAAATGGTGGCCTCCTAATCTCCAGCCCAGAGGAACTGAGAGCTCGGGGCCCCACTCCTCAGTGTGCCCTCAGAAAAAAGCAAGCAATCTCTCCTGTCTCCCTGGTCTCCGGCTGTACTCCGAGCTCACCCAGCCTGTGACCGACCGTTTCTATCTCTGGTGCACGGCCCCATTTGGAGTCTCCAAACCCAGCAGATTCCTGCCAGGCAGTCCTGCACTGCTTCTCCCAGAGAAAGAAGGAAGGGGTCTCCCCAGATCTGCTACTTGAGAGGTCTCTGCCTGAAGAGTAGTTGCCCGACTGTGCCTCAGATCACAGTTTAAGGTAGTCCCACGCTGAGACCCCCCTCCTCGGCTCCATCTCTGCAACTGGCAGTTCCGTTTTTGTGCTCTGCTGCTCTGCTTGCTGGGAGTCAGACCTTCCCCCCGTGGTCTATCTTCCCAAACGTTGCCTCAGATTCACTACTCTGCACGTCCTACATTTCAGAAAGTGACTGCTTTTCTGTTCCTAGAATTGCTCTTCTTCTTCTCTTCTATATCCTGTTGAGTTTGTAGGTGTTCAGAATGGTTTGAGAACTATCTAGCTGAACTCCTGGGAGCTGATGAAATTTAGGTCTCCTACTCCTTTGCCATCTTCCTCCTTCTGTGCTGAGCACTTTTTATGTACTAATGTGGGTTGGGGAGAATATAAAGCAGAAGACCCATAAACTCTATTCTCGAGTAGCTTATGATCTTTTTAGAAAATAAAACGTAGACATAAGTGAAAAGTTAAATGGTCAGTAAAGAGTTTGAGTGAAAAATGTGCTGTTAGAAAATAATGCAGGTGGTGGGAAGTTTTTATTAAGATCCCTAGGAAATGAGACTTTTGAGAAATTGGTGAACCTTAAAGAAGGGTTAGGTATTTTCTGACTAACATAATTTTTTAATAGAACGAGGCCAACTAATAGATCTCACTAAATAAATAAGGTGGAAAAAACCATTTTTGTAGAATTCGAGAATCCAGAGTTCTAAAGCTACCTTTGCCAGTTATATGCTGTGTGAAAGTTGTGGGTGCATACCTGTGTATGTGTGCATGTGTGTGTATGTTGGTGTGTGTCCACACATGTCTGGTGAGTATTTTAGGTGAGCCAGAGTGGAAAAGAGAGATTGAGGGAGAAGAACCTGGACGTGAATCCAGGTGCCTACTCCTGTAGCTGTCATAGAGAATATCTACATGTCACAGAGAAGGGAAAAATTCTCAGCTATTACACATATGGCAGAACTACTGAAAGTGCAGGAAGCTCCTGAACTACAACTGTACTCATCAGCTGTTGGAGCCCATGATAGAAACATTCCACCTTTATTTCCATGGAATGGAATTTATTTATTTATTTAGTCAATATTTATTTTTTAGTCAAATTTATTTATTTAGTCAATATTTATCAAGCCCCTACCTTTTGGGTACTCAAGATCTAGGGGAAACACTTACAGACATAGATTCTGCCTTCATGATGTTTACAAGCCAGTTAAAAGGAAGACATTCAAGATTACTCAATCTTATAAATGAGGAAGGAATGGGATGGAGAGTTATAAAGGGAATAATGGGGGAGTGCATCGGCTCTGGGGCTTCAAGGACAGCTTCCCTGAGCAAGTGACATTTGAACGAGCTTGGAAAGATGAGTGGCAATTAGTAAGTTGAAGAGTTGAAGAGAACAACATATGGAGAAGCTCAAGGCAGGAGGGAACACGGCATTCATGGAACTAAAAGATGTGATAAGAACATCTTTGTGTTCTCATCTGGACTTCCAACACCAACGTATGGAGTATGGCCTCAGCAGGAGAAAGTTCTTCGGGGGATTCCCCTGACGCCAGGTCAGTCCTTATACTCACCAGCAGGCAGTCTTGCAGGACAATGAAGTCCCCTAGTGAACTCAGATCTCTGATGAATTGTGTGGGATGTGAGTTCTGCTTATGGATTATAGGGAATGCAGTGCTTAAGATGAAATGGCTAGAAATAAGACAGGGACTCCTGCAGGTGGAGCTGAGACCATTTGATAGAGATAGAGCTGGGCCTCCTCTGGGAGATGGTGCTGGGCTCTACCCAATCCTGGGTGTCAGGTTTAAGGGATAGAATCCTTGGAGACAGAGGGGCAGGGATGTCAGTCTTGAGTACTTGAGATCCCTAAATAAAGGAAACTTGAACTGATATCAAAGTTTCCCTCTAGCTGGTTTTACTGCCTGATTAAGTTGGGAAAGTCACTGCCACTGCTGTGGATGGGATCCATGAATTACTCCTGAAATTATTCACATAGTAAAGTTTGTACCAACCTCTGTTAGGGTGCAGACGGAAGTTATAGAATGTTGGGGAATGGAACTATGGGCCGTTTATCAATGCTGGTGGATCACTGAACTCCTGAGAAACCTAAGTAAAGCACTCTATCAGGGGCTGTAGTTATGTCTATAGGGAGCCAACAATCTTCCTTTCACTCCAACAGAAGACTAATTGTATACGAGGCTTTGACCACAGCTGTAGGATACAGGCCACCTGTTAGCTAAATAAAGGAATCTGGGAGTATCCAACTGCTTAGGACTCTCCACGGTATTTAGCTATTAGTGGATCAGCTGGGAAGCCTTGTGTCAAAACCATCGAGCTTGACGACAAGTCTTTTCTTTGTGCAAAAGAGATTTTTCCAGCATGTAGGGTACCTAGACATGTGATTGGACTCTCCAGCTTTATCCAGGAGAAACCTAGAATGTGGCAAATGGCATAAGTCCTAGCAAGAAGAAGGAGCTGACGGCATGGAAAGCAGGTATTGTAGAGAGAAGCAAGTGGCACATGCAGTCTGTCATCCAAGAAGCAGGAGAGACAAGTTCTACAGAACAGTCTGAGCAAAGGTGGACTTTGAGCAAACATGAAACTATTTCAATTCTCCATACCTACCCTCCAGACTCAACTGGATTAGCCACTTTAAAACACCAGCTGTTTTGAAAAATAAAAGAGATCTACTTAGTAGGTATTTGGATAAAATCCAAAATCTAGAAAAGAGATCAACACCTTTCTAACAACCCACCTGTTACTGAGGACTCAATTAAATTTGAAACCAGGAAGGGGCATGGAGTAGATGACACAATGAACTCTTCTGTCTAATTTCCTTCCCTGGGTCCTTTCAAGGTGCTTTAGTAGTCCCTAATATGTACCACATTTGAATCAGCTTTTATATTTATGTGTTTAAATGGCCTTTTATTTAGTTTCTACCCCATAAGTCAATGCTAAATCTTAAGAATCTCTGTAATTGCTTTTTTTTGGGGGGGGGGGGCAAATGTCCAGCCTGCAAAATTTTAGTTAGAGGCTAGAGGGAGATAAAGGACCTTTAATTTTTTCCTTCCACAAAGACCATGAATTGATTTGTAGCTATTAGCACTCCTCATTCAATGATTGTCTGACAAATAGCATAAATAAGTACATGCTTAACAGTAGGAAACATCAATTGAGTATATATTTCTATGTTTGATTTTTAGATTACACATCTGTTATTTAAAATAATTCTTAGTAGGATTAAAGTAACAGCACATGCTCTATTATTTTTTTATTTGATTAAAAATTACCCAATTTTTCCCAGATCCTCAAAGCTATATGGCAGGTGTTCTCAAAGTATAGTCCTGGACCAGCAGTATCAGTACTACTTGGGAATTTTAGAAATGCAAATCCTCAGACCCCACATCAGACCTACTGAATGAGAAACTCTGGGGATGGTCTATGTTTTAACAGTTTTTTCAGAATGAGATCTAAGTGGAATAAATACGAAGAGACCCATACACCCAGACATCAAAATGTTGAAAGCCAAAAACAGAACAAATCTTGAAGGCAGCAAGGAAAAAATGAGTCTTCACATACAAGAGAATCTCAATGAGATTAACAGCTGACTGAAAGCCAGCAGGTAGTGGATGACGCATTCAAAGTGCTGAAAGAAAAAAAAAAGTGAGCCTAGGATCTTATATCCAGCAAAATTATCTTTCAAATATGGAGACAAATTAATGACAATTCTAGATAAATAAAAATGAGAGAATTCCTTGCTAACAGACCACCACACAAGAAATACTAAAGAATGTCTTTAGGCTGAGGGACGCCTGGGTACCTCAGTCAGTTAAGGGTCTGCCTTCAGCTCAGGTCATGATCCTAGGGTCATGGGATCATGTCCCACATCAGGCTCCTTGCTCTGCAGGGAATCTGCTTCTCCCTCTGCCTGCTGCTCTCATTGCTTGTACTCTCTCTGTGTCTGACAAATAAATAAATAAAATCTTTAAAAAAAAAGTCTTCAGCCTGAAAGCAAGTGACAACAGACAGTAATTAAAATCCACACAGAAAAACAAGAAGTACCAGTAAACAGAATTATATCTCTTTTCCCTTTCTCTCTTAACTGAGTTAAAATTTCATAAAGCAATATGTATATGAATATATTGTTGAGTCTATAACACACAGAAATATACTTGACAGTAACATCACAGAGGAGGTGGGTAGGAGCAAAGTGTATGTGAGTAAAGAAATGATACCAGCTGGAACTTGAATCCACAAGAATAAATGAAAAGAACCAGAAACAGTAAGTGAGAGCTTCTCTAAGAGACATAAAACCATATGAAGTAATGATTATAACAATGTACCATTGGATTTGTAACACACATAATCAATGTTTAATAATAATAGCCCAAATGGGAGAACAAATCAAACTTATAAGAGTAATGTCTTATATCTTGATGTGTTTTATAGAACTAGAATTAAGCTAGTGTATATTTTAAGAAGATTCAGGATATGTAAACACTAGATACAGGATATGTAAACACTAGAGCTACTACTGAGAAAATAACTCAAAAAAAGATGGTGAAAAAATTAAAGGAATTAAAATGTTACAGTAGAAAATATACATTAAATGCAAAAGAAAGCAGTAAAAGAGGAACAGAAGAAGAAAAAAGACATGAGACGTATAGAAAACAAAAATAAAATGGCAGATGTAAATCCAACTATATTGAAGATACTAAATGTGAATAGATTAACTATACTAGTCAAAGGCAGAGGCTGCCAGATCAGATAAAAATCAAAATTCAGCTATACCCTGTCCACAAGACACTTTCAATTCAACATACAAATAGGCTGAAAGTAAAAGGATAGAAAAAGATACATCACGCAAACAACCACCACAGGAAAGCTGGAGTGGTTATGCTAGTATCAGACAAAAGAGACTATAACCAAAATGATTTATTATTGATAAAAAGGACAATTTTTTAATGATAAAAGGGTCAATCTATTAGGAAGATTTAGTAATTTAAAACCTGTATGCTTCTAATAACAGAGCCCCAAAATTCATGAAGCAAAAACTGATAGAATTATAGGGAGACATAATCAACTCAACAATAATAGTTGGAGTCTTCAAGACCCCACTTTCATTCATATATATATGTATATATCCATAGGTATACCTCCAAAGGTGGTAAACAAAAGAAGAAATCATAAGAAAAATTAGAAAATACTTTAAAATGAATGAAAATGAAAACATATCATACTAAAATTTATGGGATGCAGCAAAAGCTGTGATTAGAGGGAAGCTTATAGCTTTAAATGCCTATATTTTAAAAAGAAGAAGAAAAGAAACAATAAAAATCTGAAACCAAAACCTAAACTTCCACCTTCAGATATTGGAAGAGAACAAATGAAACTTAGAGCATGCATTAGCCACCAGAAATGCAAATGAAAGTCATAATAAAATATCACAAAGATGGCTAAAATAAGAAAGCCAGATAATAACAAGTGTTAGCACAAGGATAGAAATTGGAACCCTTGTGCAATGCTGGTGGAAATAAAATGACAGAGCTGCTATGGATAACATTCTGACAGTTCCTCAGAAAGTTAAACATAGTTACCCTATGGCCCAGAAATTGAACTTCTAGGTATATACCCTAGGGAAATGAAGCCATATATTTATGCAAAACCTTATACACAAATGCTCACAGAAGCATTATTCATACAAGGCAAAATTGGAAACAACCCAAATGTCCATCAACTGACGAATAGGTACATAAAAATCTGATACAACCACAATGGAAGATTATTGAGTAATTAAAAGGAATGAAGTACTAATAGATATACCATGGATGAACTTGGAAAACATTATGTTAAGTGAAAGAAGTCAAACACAAAATAACACATATTGTACATTTATGTAAAATATACAGATTAGGCAAATCCATAGAGATGGAAAGTAGATTAGTGTTTAGCTAGAGCCAGGAGGGCAGTTGGGGGAAAATTAGAACTGACTGCTAATGGGTACAGGATTTCTTTTCGGCATAATGAAAATGTTCTAAAATTTATTATTTTGCCACAGTGGTTGCGCAACTGTGAATATGCTAAAACCTGCTGAATTTTATGATATGGGTGAATTGTATGATATGCAAATTTTATCTCAACAAAGCTGCTACTTGAAAGTTAGACAAGTTTAGCAATTTAACTGTACATTCTTAGGGAGATGTACTTTAAGGACAAGGGAACTAAGAAAATATTTTGTGAACTGTTTTCAATAATCATGTTGTTGATAGTAGTGTTGCTATTGTTATGCTGAGGTGTATGTGTGCATGTTGTGGGTGGTTCTTGGCCTTTTCATCCTTATGTTAGTCTTAACCCTCTACCTATTGAGGGATTAAGTGTCTACCTTTGGTTTAGGTCATGATCCCAGGGTCCTGGGAGCGAGTCCTGCACATCAGCTTCTTGCTCAGTGGGAAGTTTGCTTCTCCCTCTGCCTGCCAACTCCCCCTGCTTGTTTGCTCTGTCTCTCTGACAAATAAATAAATTAAAATCTTAAAAAGAAGAAAGAAAGAAAGAAAGAAAGAAAGAAAGAAAGAAAGAAAGAAAGGAAGGAAGAAAAAGAACTCCTATAACATAAAAACAAAATCCAAACAACCTGTTTAAAAAATGGGCCAAAGGACTTGAATAGACATCCTTCAGAGAAAACATACAAATGACCAACAAGCATGAAAAGATGCTCATCACTAGTCACTAGGAAATGCAAAACAAAACCACAATGGGATACTACCTTACACCCATTATTATGGCTACTATTAAATAAATAAAAACCCATAAGTAACAGAAAATAACAAGAATTGGCAACATTGTGGAGAAATTGGAACTCTTGTGCACTGTTGCAGGGAATGTAAAATGGTATGGTGGTTCCTTAAAATAAAGTAAAATAAAAACAGAATTACCATATTATCCAGTAATTCCACTTCTGGATATACATCCAGAATAACTGAAAGCAGGTATCAAAAATATATTTGTACATCCATGTTCATAGAAGCATTACACAGCAACCAAGAGGCGGAATTAAGAGACGGAACCAAGAGACATCCAACAAGATGTCTAGCTAAACAAAATGTGGTATATATATACAATAGAATATTATTCAGCCTTAAAAAGGAATGAGATTCTGACACATACTATAACATGGAAAAACTCTGAGAACATTATGCTGAGTGCAATAAGCCAGTCACAAAAGAATACATACAGTATGATTGCACCAATATGAGGGACCTAGGGTGATCAAATTCATGGAGACAGAAAGTAGACTGTTGGTTGCCAAGGGGCTGAGGAATGGGGTAATTGTTTTCTGATGCACATAAAGTTTTAGTTTGGCAAGATGCAAAGAGTTCTGGAGATGGGACAGTGGGAAGGTACTTAACACTCCTGAACTATACATGGAAAAATGGTTACGGTAGTAAACTTTATGTTACGTGAATTTTACCACAGTTAAATTTAGAAATTTTTTTTAATTAAAAAAAAGATTTCATAAACAGCCAATGGCAATGTATGGATACTGATTCATACTGATTCAAACATACAAACTTAAAAATAAAAGAAACAAAAACACTTATGAGACACTGTGGGGAATTTCAATCGTAACTGTGTATTTAACGAATTACGTTGTTTTTGTCCATTTGTTGTATGTGATATGGTAGAGTGGTAGTCTTTTTTTTTTTTTAAGATTTTATTTATTTATTTGACAGAGAGAGATCACAAGTAGGCAGAGAGGCAGGCAGAGAGAGAGGGGGAAGCAGGCTCCCTGCGGAACAGAGAGCCCGATTCCATTCAGAGCTCCATCCCAGGATCCTGGGATCAAGACCTGACCTGAAGGCAGAGGCTTTAACCCACTGAGCCACCCAGGCACCCCGTCTTTTCTTTCTTTCTTTCTTTCTTTTTTTTTTTTTTTTTTTAAGAATCCATGTCTTTTAGAGATAAATACTAAAATATTTGTGGATAAAATAATTTGATATTCTGGAATTTGCTTTAATATAGTCAGAGCTGAGTAGTAGATTGGAACAAACTAGATTAGTTATCTGTTGATAATTGTGAGGTTAACTGATGGGTGCTTCAGAGTTCCTTTTCCTCCATTATGTATTTTTTAAAGACTTCTTTGACTTGAATGTGAATGGTATCTGATATTATTCTTTACTAGTCCCTATGCATATAGGAAGGATAGTACATTTATGCCAATTTATTCTCAGCCCACAGTGACATGCTTGTTTTCAACCTTATCTAGTAAATCTGTTCCCTTCTGTCAAGTACCATGGAACTAAGTAGTTCCCTGCATTCCAATTGCTTAGAAGCCAGAATAAATAGCCATATCCCACATGGCACCATCAGTCCCTGTATGTAGTCCAGAAATATCATCAGAAAATGGATGACTAATGCACATGTCTGTCTGCTGAAGGATATCCTGTCAGCCACAAAGTGTCAAAAACCCGTGGACTGATTATTGCCCTACAAACAGGACAGCACTGGAGACACGGAGACTGATTGTCAGGTTAAATTTATCCATGAAGGAAATCGAGAGGCAAGGCTTGTACAAAATGGTAGGAAACTGGATACTAAACACATCATCTAGCTGCTTTAAACCATTGTCCCAAGGGTTTATTACTCAGTGAACAATTAGCTCTTTCCTGCCATTTATTTCTGACTCTTATGTATGCATTTTAAGTTAGCATGGTGACAGATTTTGCTTCAGTTTTCCCTAACGAGTTTTTACATATTAGTACTTTTCTATATGCAAATATTTCCACTTTTAAAAAAAGCATGACCAGTAATATTACAAACAAGCTTATTATTCTCCTACCTTTATTTTGGAATGAAACTATTCAGTGGTTCTAAAAGATACAATTATTTAAATTGTTCCTGCAGCGGATTAAAGAAATTCTAGAAAATATAATCATGGCCTTATTTCAAATGTGTCTTCTCTCCCTGTCTGAAGTCCCTCTTTGTACCCCAGCCCTCAACTCTCACAATAGTAGGAAACCATTCTTGGCACATGTTTTATCTGTAGGACATGCTTCTGAGTCAGGTAAAATCAGTACTCATTCTAAGCATAACAAAAAGATGGTTTAAACATTTCCTTTGGTTCACCCACGGAAATTCTCTCAAAATGGCAATATATAACTGAAGGTCAAAGATGTTGAGTTCAACCCATGCCTTGATATCAAAGTAGTTGAGTCACCTGAGGAAAGGCACTGAACTCATTAGGGCTTTGGACTTTTCATTAATATTGAGAACGTTTTAGAAGATAATCTTTAAAATACTTTCCAGGTCTAAAATTCTGTGTTTGTTTTAATTAACTCATGCAATGAAGAATTGGTATGATGCAGAATTTATAGATAGCCAAAACCCTAACTCCTCCCTCACAGATTTTTGTCCTCTTTTTCATTCCTTTACCCATATGAAGTTAAAGGCTAAATGCCAGTACCACAAAAAAGGATAAATAGTAAAGATGAAATGGAACATGGAAAACTTGTAGAACTATTTTATAATCTCTGAAGAATGGAGAACTTTCTGTACTTGGTTTTCACACATCTAAATGAGTTTGCCTGGGTGACTCTCTAATAAAATCTCTCAAGATTTTAAGCAACTAAGAAGTTTTTCATGACCATCAAGTACATTCTTAACCAATTAGACAGAATGGTCCTATTTGTCCAGTTTCACAAAAATTCGGGAAGAAAATCAATGTTAGGACTTTGGATTTGGAATCAACAGACTTTAAGACTCTTTGGACTCAAAGTTACAGACTCCAAGTGGTCTGATTTCCACTGATTTCTTGATTTCCTCTTTCATAAAATAGGAATATAATACCTCTCTGAAAAGGTGATTGTGAAGATATGTAAAAACTAATGTACAAGCAACCGCTGCGTATAGCAGATGCTCAAATGGCACCCTACCTTCCTCTCTTCTTTCTTTCTAGTATCACAAAAACATAACAGGCACCCCAAAATATCTATTAACTAAAGGACTTACTGGATGACACTGTAAAAACCGCCTAAGTCCAATAAAGGAGAGAAAGGAGAAAGTTTCAAGACTCACCAACCAAAACAGAAGAAACCAGGGAAGATGTACACCAAATGTAAATAGTAGTTTTCCTTAGAATGTAGGAATATTCTTGCTTTTTATTTTCTTCGAGATTGCTCTCTGTGTTTTCAATTTTTCTTTTTTTTTTTTTAATTTTCTTTATCTGAGAGAGAGAGCACAAGTGAGGGAGAGACAGAGGCAGAGGAAGAGGGAGAAGCAGACTCCCCGCCGAGCAGGGAGCCCAAAGTGGGGCTCAATCCCAGGACCCTGGGATCATGACCTGAGCCAAAGGCAGATGCTCAACTGAGTCACCCATGTGCTCTTGTATTTTTTATTTTTTCTACAGTGAATATGTTATATTCAGAGTTATGAATTTTAAATAAACATATAAATCTAGCTGAACCCATTAATCAAGCTTAATATCACTTCTATTAATGAGATGCTATAGGAAGGCTAAAGCACAGCCAAGGAGTATTGTTGCCTAAATCAATCAACCAATCAATCAATGAGTCAGTCAGCTGAATTGAATTCCTCCTCCAGATCTAACTATCAGTTTACAAAAAACAAAGGGCATACAGGAAAAATTTTAAATGACATCACGGAAACGCAATCAGAAAAGTCCAAAGTTTGGGAAATTCTATAGGACACATGACCCATCTTTTCATTCAGTAAATGGTAGAATGGTGGAGAAGGGGATATGAACTCCTAAATTAAAGGCAGATGCTTAACTGACTGAACCACCCAGGGGTACCTATTCTCCATAATTTTATCTTCTATATCACTGATTCTCTCTTTTGCTTCTCTTATCCTAGCAGTAAGAGCCTACATTTTTTTAAATTGCATCTCATTAGTAGCCTATTTTATTTCAACCTGATTAGATTTTAGTTCTTTTATTTCTCCAGAAGTTGATCCTCTTCTATCTTCCATGCTTTTTTCAAGCCCAGCTAGTATCTTTATAATCGTTATTCTGACCTCAAGTTCCAACCTCTTATTTATATCTGTAATGATTAGGTCCCTTGTTGTTCTTTTTCGAGTTCAGTTTTTCCATTTGTCATTCTTGCAAAAAGCGGTCACTTTTCTTTTTGTAGAATTGCAGCAATTCTTTTCTTAAATCTCCAGATGAGTTCACAGGTGTTCAGAATGATTTGACCACTATCCAGCTGAACTCCAGGGACCAGATGAACCTAGGATCCCCTACTCCTCCGCCAACCTCCTCTCTACCTTTGGAGAGAAGCAACTACAAATGTTAAAGCTGGTTTCCCCACAGAATCTCCAGAGAAATGCCAAACTAAGAGTTACCAAATACAAAGATGAATCAACAGCTGGATGAAGAGATGTGTAGAGCCAGGTGTGGGGAAAGGATGCAGAGCTTCCATGCCCTCTCCAGGGGTGCCACTGTCCCTTCTCCTCCACGTGTTCACCAACCAGGGAGCTCCTGGGCTAGTCCTTTTGGGTTTTACAGAGCTTCATTGCATAGTCCTAAACCAAACTTGTTTAACTTAGTCATTCACAGGAACCACATGAATTTTTGACTTTGCAGATTGTTTTTATGTATATGTGTCTTCTTTAAAAGGTGATTACTATGTCTTCCATAGTTATTATTTCCGACCAGAATTTGGTGTGGAGGGGCGCCTGGGTGGCTCAGCGGGTTAAGCCTCTGCCTTTGGCTCGGGTCATGAACTCAGGGTCCTGGGATCAAGTCCCGCATCGGGCTCTCTGCTTAGCAGGGAGCCTGCTTCCTCCTCTCTCTCTCTTTCTGCTTGCCTCTCTGCCTATCTCTCTCTGTCAAATAAATAAATAAAATCTTAAAAAAAAAAAAAGAAAAAAGAAAAAACATCACCTTTAAAAAAAAAAAAAAGAATTTGGTGTGGAATTCCCTGGTTCTTGCAGGAGTCATAGTCGCCATCTTCCTGACCATAGTCTTTGAGTATTTGAGGAGAATAATGTAAGATTTGCAACCCACCCAGGCACAAGCCCGACCCTCCACCCCAAACCCAGCTGACATACTGATATTCAGTTCGCTATTATGTCAGTATCAAATATTCTCTCAAAATTTGCAAAACAAATTTTAATCATTTCCATATTATTGAAAGGAGATGACCTAGAAAAGTTTTATTAGTCAACATTCTTCTTTCCACTGGAAGCAGGGAGACTTACCGAGAAAGAGTCAAGCTTAGTTATAATTCTCCTTTCAACGAATAAGACCCTTGGGCAGACAGAAATTGCAAACTGCTTTAGGGTAGAGCTTAGTGCTTTAGGTAGAGCTTAATCTATACGTACATATGGACACTCAATGAATATTACGTATTGACCGCTACGGAGTTCGATTTCCTGGGTCATCTAGGAGAAAATATTTTACTATGGAAACAATGTTGACTTTTTGAAAAAACAGATCACAATTAGGATTACATATTTGAGGGATCTGATATTCTAAACACTTGATCAAATTATTTATTGGAACAAATCAATAAAAATCTACAATTTCTATTTCAAATCTCTGTACAAGACACACCATCCAGACCCCAAAACATGCGGATTTTCAAAGAAGCAGGACCTTCCTCAGAATGTTATTTCCAAGAGGTGTTTACTTGTGAATCAATCTGAATTTCAATCCAGTCTTTGCCATCTTTGATTCTCTGGTTGTGATTCGGCATTATCACATTCAAGAGATCCCTACATTAGAGAGAATTTGAACTTCAGATATTAACATAAGAATAGCGGTTCTTTTTCCTACTCCAGCTACTGAAAACACAATTACCAGCTCCCTTTAACACTCCAACAAAACTTGTACTAAACCTGAGATATATGCAACTTGCATTCCCGTGGCCATTCCAACCTCTAAATAAGATTCTGAAACTAAGGGGTGCCTGGGTGGCTCAGTGGGTTAAAGTCTCTGCCTTCTGCTCCGGTCAGGATCCCAGGGTCCTGGACTCGAGCCCTGCATCGGGCTCTCTGCTCAAGAGCCTGCTTCCTCCTCTCTCTCTCTCTGCCTGCCTCTCACCCTATCTCGGTCTGTCAAATAAATAAATAAAATCTTAAAAAAAAAAAAAAGATTCTGAAATTAAAAGTAAAGAGAAAAGCAAAAAGGGAAGGTTGGTTTAGTTTGACATTAGTAGCCACTTAAATCTATATAGAATGATGACTATTTTTTAGACGGAGACTACATAAAACCATGTTAAGTACATTGAACAAAAGTTAATTCAGTAAGTATTTATGCGTCAGGTACTATTCTATTAGCAAAAAGTCTATATTCTCAGGGAACTTACATTTTACTTGGAGAGACAGACAATAAACAAGTACAAAAAATAAATATGTAATAGGTCAGATAATGATGATAAGCACCATGGAGAAAATAAGGCACTGTGGTAGGTTATGGCCAAAAGTGGCCATAAGGGGGCAGACTGCAAAACTCTTAGAGCCTACTGGAGTGCAGGCATAGATGGCAGATTGTCAAAGCCGAAAGGACACACACCTACAAGGCCTTGTTGATGAGGCACACTGTGGAGCAGTGAGATAGTACAGGTTGTTTCTGGTTGTTGAACAGCTGCGAGGGAGTGAAGGGCAAGGCAGAGCCCACAGTTCTATGCTTCCCTACCCTAGTGGACATCTCACTCCATGTGGGGGCTGTGGAGACCACCAAATCCCAGAGGAACCTCCATGAGAAAACAAGGGAGGCTATGGGGAAGTATCCTCAACCACTCTGTTATTCTTTGCATTGGGTAGTAGCTGCTTCAGGAAACTTGAGCCAAATTCTCATCAGCATTTCTGCCCATCCTATTGAAGCAGTCTTCAAGGTCTGGCCTTGGCGGGGGGTGCTAAATAAGAATGTAATACAGACAGACATAGCTGGCTTTGGGGCGGAAGGTGGGACTCACATTAGAAAGGTGATCAGGGAAGACTTACTGAATGAAGAGACAGTTGAGTCCAGAGAAGAACAGAGTAAGGCACTGTGCCTTGGGATATATGGAAAGGCTAGAGGGGAGTGGGAATCCTGACCCAGAAACAAGTGCAATGCCTAAGGGAGGATTGCTCTTGGTCAGTGCAAAGGAAAGTAGGCTGCTGTGTGACTGGAGAGGAGCAGGAAACGGGGAGAGTGGTCAGAGATATGAGGGGAGGTTCTGGGAAGCCAGATTACTTATGACATTGTAGACCACTGTAAGAACTTTGATATTTATTCTCAATGGGCATGTTGGGTTTTGAGCAGGCAGAGCTGACGTAACCGAGATTGAGAAAGAATCCCTCCCAGCTGTTTAGAATAGGCTCTAGGGGCCAGAGATGGTAGCAGGACGACCAGTTAGGAGGCTATGGCACCAATACAAACAAGAAATGAGAGTGGCTTTGACTAGCATGTTAGCATTAGGAAGAGTGAGACGCTGCATCGCTAATACTCTGCATCTTGAAGGCAGAGTGCACCAGATTCGCCAATGGATTCCATGTGATGTTTATGAAACAGAGAGGCATCAGGGATGAGACCACGTTTTTTTGACTGCGCAACTGAAAAAGGAGTTGAGATGAGGAAGCCATGGGAGGGCTGGGTTTAGAGAAGGAAATCAAGTTTGGCTTTTTATACAGTGTCTGGTATGACTACCGGGCAAGGGAAATGGGGATTTGAATGAAAAGATAGCAACCTATACTTTATAAGGGATCAAAATGAGAAGTCATCCGAACTGCAGAAGTTTGTTTGAAGGGATGTTATGTATCTAGCTTGGCCTTCAATTCTAAAAACAATGGGAAATCATGCTCACTTTGGCAGCACATATACTAAAAACAATGGGAAGTTGGTATTTGTAGGGTTTTTTTTAGTGTTGTAAGTTAATGACTATAAATCTAATCATAGGAGCCTACTGTATTTTTGGTTATATATTATAATTTATCCACTCTTCTCATACAGATGAGTATGAGCTGTCTACCAAGAATCCACACGAATGTTCAAAACAACTATTCTAATAGCCAAATATTGGAAACAACTGAAATATCCATATGCAGAAGTGATAAACAAATTGAAGTATATTTAAAAGCGAACTACTACTCAGTAATTAAACAGAACTACTGATTCAAGCAACTGCACAGAATGTCAACAATGTCAAGTGGAAAACGCCAGACTAAAATAATTCCATTCAAGTAAAGTTCAAGAACAGTCAACAACTGGCGTATGGCCGTAGAAACCAGAAAGTAGTTGCAATAGGAGTGGACACTGAGTGCAGAGGGGCACAAGCAAACTTTCTGGGGTGACGAAAATGCTCTGATCATTGTTAACAGACATACAAAATTGTTAAAACTCATTGAACACATGTGCATTTTATCACACGTAAATTCTATCTAAAATATGCAACAGAACATGAGCCAGCTACTGAAAAGGTTATGTAACAGGAAATCCTAGGCTAAAAGCAATTAATCTAACTGAGCACAGTTTTGTTCTGAGTTTCCCAGCCACCGAGGCAAAAGGGAAACAAACTGCTTGGCTCTATTATCTAGTATTAGTGCGTATCGGAAGAGAAAACAACTCTTCCTAACACCAAATTTAAGATATTTGGGTAAGAAACACTGGATATTACATAATACCTTCACTAGGACTTCCATAAAAGAACCACTTTTGGTTAATTTTTATTTCTATTAGTCCTCAACAAAAGTCAAGAGGATGATACTGAGTTTTGGTTCTATGAAGGCATTTCTACAGGGAGTTAAAGGAAGGTATTCGGTTTTCTAGAGTGCCCTGGCTGCAGGGATACAATCTGGACTCATTCCCAAGGAACAGAGGATTCTCAGATTTCCTAGGCTTACCCTCCCTCATGCCTCAGCTGGATTTGTGACAGGAGTTAGGTATCAGATAATTAGGGGTTGGCTAGAGTTTAATATTCTCTGGAGCTGATTAAAACTAGATACGTGGGGTTTAGCTACTGAACTTGTATTTCGCTAATTATATGTTTTGTTATTGAAAAAAAAAATGTTCGAAGAAACCGCCATATTCATGCCCAAATTGAAAACTATGCCTGGCTGTACAGACTCAAGGGCTTAATGGATGCCTTTATCCCTGGTATTCAAGAAACTCTTCTGAGTATCCGGTGCTTCCCAGAAGGGGTATAATTGACTAATTAGGCAAGGCAATACTTTGCTGTGTTTTTAAGTCATTTAGTATCTGTGACCCCACCCAATAAGTACAAATAGCCTATCTCCAGTGACAACCAAGCAGTGTGCCTGCATTTTAATTTTTATTTATTTCCTTTTTGGCCCACATTTAAAAACTTAGTTCTAACCACTTTTGGTAACCACTGGGTCAAAAAGTATGTTGGTGTCCTTCTGAAGATGGAAGAATCTGGCCTCAACTTCCATGGAATGACATGGCAGGGAAAAAGACAAACTTGGTTTGTAACATTTGAGGAGAAATAGTGTGTTATTACATCCATCCTATAAAACCTTAATATGGCCCCCACAGCACATTTTATCTAGAACAAGGCTGTGTCTGTACCGTGAGCCCATCAGGGTGAAGCAGCCTCCAAGTAAAGCCCTCACCAGCTAAATGAACTGATCCACAAAATATAGCGCATTATTAACTGAACATGGCCCATTCAAGTGCTGAAGATCCTTTGCCAAAAAAAATATATATATATTTTGGCTTTAATGAGTTGATATTGAACTGTTTTTGTTTTCCTAGCTATAGCTGACCATGAATAATTGTTTTTTCATTCAATGTTAAGACCTATTATTATGTGCCAGGTAGAGAAGACACAATGGTGCACAAACTGTGCTAAGTCTCATGGAAGGTTTCAGGAGACAGATAATGAAGCAACATGGAAGTTAAAAGAAAGAAGTATGGTAGCCTCTCTGAAGAAATGTTTTAGTCTGAGATCTGAAGGATGAGTGGGAGTGGGGGTGGGGACAGGCCGAAAGAGGAGAGTTTTCAGGCAGGGCCATCAGATCACATGAAATTCACCAAACCAGGAAGCAGAGATTAGGAAACAAACAGTTAAGTGGTGAACAGAAGTTTAGCCAGGGAAGAATTTTGGGCTTGGAAAGTTTTGTTTTGTTTTGTTTTTTTCCTCCCCATGTGCAACATACACTCTCATGAACATTTATAAAAAACACAGATTAATATTTAAATCAACTCACTCAGATCCAGAGTGAGAAAGCCAGCAAAGATTCTGGAAGAGCCAGTATAGACAACTGGTTGGGAAATGCTGTACTATCTAGAATAGAGCTGACAGTAGGCAAGACTAGGGTGGTACAGGAAGGAGTGTTTAACTGACTCAATAGATAATGAAAAGCTCCAACTGTGTGCCAGCCATCCTATATATATTGAGTCTAGTGGGGGAAATAATATTACCCAAACAAGCAAGCATGACAAAATATAAAAAACAGAACCTTTCCTAGTGCTTCAAGAAAGGTTTCTCTTGAGGAAAGCCCAACTGAACTATCTGAAAGTCAACTAGAAGCCAACTAATGGGCACAGTGAGGAACGGATGGGAGTAAACTTCAAGGGAGGGAAAATTGCATTTATTAAGAAACTAATGTAGCCGTTGTGGCAGAATGGAAAGAACAAGGAGTGCTAAGGTGAAGCTGGAGAGGTGGTCTGGGACTAGATCATGTAGATTAAGTAACTTTTAGGATTAAATCCTAAGAGCCAGGGGATGCCATGAAAGCACGGGAATTGATCAAACATCAAATTTGTGTTTTGAAAACTGCTGTGGCTGTGGCATAAAGAATGAATTGTAGGGGGCACGGAAGCGGATGTGGTTAAGTGGGTTACACCATGACTGCAGAAGGCCAACCAGAAGACGTTGGGAGGTCGATGACTTGGAGTCTGTACAGAGCACAGTTTCTGGCCTGGGCTTCTCACACAATTCATGACACATGAGCCCACATCATCCGACCAGAGGAAGTCATTTTCTTTTTCTTACTCACTAGGTAATTATGTTACACATTAAACGATTAACAATGGTCTCCCCTGGAAAATGGGACTGGAGAGGAGGATGGAAGAAAGAGGGGGGCATTGCATTGCCAAATACCCAAACCAGACAAAGATGCTACAAGAAACTACAGACCAAAATCTCCCTTGAACATTGATTCAACAAAGTATTAGCAAATCAAACCCCAAAAAGTATAAAAATAATTAAACACCTTATCAAGTGAGATTTATCCTAAGATAGTCAAGGCTGGTTCAGCATTCAAAAATCAATTAATGTAATCCACCACCATCAACAGACTAAAAAATATCACATGATCTTATCAACAGATAGAGAAAAAGCATTTGACAAACTGCAATACCTATTCATGATAAAAACTCTAAAAACAAAACAAAACAACTCTCAGTGAACCAGGAGTAGAGAGAACTTCCTTGATTTGATAAAGACTATAAAAAAACAAAAAACCCTACAGCTAGTATCACACTCAGTGGTGAGAAACTAGGAGCTCTCTCAGGTACAGGGAAAAGATGCTGCCTCTCACCACCTCTTCTCAACATCATACTGGAAGTCCTCAATTAATACAGACAAGAATAGGAAATGAAAGGTACAGATTGGGAAGAAAAACTTAAGAGATATTAAAGATAGCATTACAAGTATGAGGAGAAAAATAGAAATCAGTATCAGAATTAACAGAAGAGTCTGATCTGGACATAGGGAAGGAGACACGAGACTGCCGTTTTTGTTCTTTTAAGGTCCTTTGACAGTACTTGATTTCTATTTGCATCTAAAACTTGACTAATTTTTTGAAGAGCAAATGGAAAAGGAAAAATTGCAAGAACGGATGGAAATAGTCATGGATGTGTGTATAAAGGCTTATTAAAAGGAACTCATCAAGTGTTTTTATTGGCAAAAATGTCTTAAAATTACCAGTAAGAGGATACGCCTTAAAAAATTATGGTACAAATGAATCTTGGAACACTGAGGAATAAAATAAAATCAAATTTAAAAAAATTATGGCACACCTACATAAATACAATGCAGCCTTTAAAACGTAGAATCGTCAATGACATGGAAAAGTGTCTATGATTAGTAAGTGTAAGACTATAAAACAGTGGAGACATAAGGAATGTACACACCAAAATAACCAACAAAACACAGTTAAGTTCTTGGTAGGGAACATACAACTTCTGTTTCCCTTGTACTTTCACCTATTTTCCATATCCACCAAGAACATGTCACTATTGTAGTCAGGTAAGTTTTAAACACACGCACCCAAAATTTTGTTATGATTATTTGTGTGATGGAACTGTGCATTAACTTTTTTTTTTTTTTTTAAGATTTTATTAGTTTATTTGACAGACAGAGATCACAAGTAGGCAAAGAGGCAGGCAGAGACAGAGAGAGAGGAGAAAGCAGGCTCCCTGCTGAGCAGAGAGCCTGATATGGGGCTCAATCCCAGGACCCTGGGATCATGACCAGAGCCAAAGGCAGAGGCTTTAACCCACTGAGACACCCAGGCACCCCCATGCATGAACTTCATTTGCAATTTTTTTCATTCCTTTATTCATTCATTCGAATTGTCCATTGGTGGTAAAGACAATGCCGTATGTGCAACAAATCATTATGGTTCTCTTGATTTACACACAGGACAACTACATTTCCCTATCTTTCTTACCACTGGCCTTGGGTCACAAAACCAGGCCCAGACACAGAACCCTGCAGTAACTCCCACTCTAGCTCCTCTCCTTCCACCAAGATTTGAGGAGTCAAAGCTGACACTGTTACAGGATAGAGCAATCTGGATCCCTGGGAGTCTAGAGCCTTCCTGTCACAATGGAGTATGATTAAAAATAGATGAATTCCTACTGTCTGAAGCCACTGAGATATTGGGGGTTGTTACAAGCAGTTTATCTATCCTAACAGAGCACTACTATTATCCATGGGAAAATAGAAACTAAAATGTTCCTTCCAAAATACCAGCCTTCAAGAGCAGCTCATAATCTAGTGGAGGACGTCCTCAAAATGGCATACAAGGTCCTCCATACCCTAGCTCCATGCACCTCACATCCCACATAGCTCATTGTCCCTCGTGAATGCTCCCGAAGTTCCTGGACCTGTTCTTCCCCTTCACAGCACCAATCGCAACTGTACTGTAATTAGCTATCTAGTCCCACTTCCTTTCCCGAGATTATGAGTCTCCTCTAAGGCAGCAGTTGTCTTTCTTCTTCACAGATTATCTTCAACACTACCTGCCGAACATATAAAGGATGCTAGTAGGTATTTGCTGAATAAATAACGTTTTCTTAAATGTTCACAGCCCCCTAAAACAAGAAACTTTAGAGCCTGGAAGGTAGGGGAAAAACAATTCTCATTTTATCAGAATATATTTTCTTCTAAAATAAATTCTCAATCTCTGTAATATCTGACTAGCCTGAAGCTCTTGCAATTCCTGGAATAAAACCAGGAGCCAGAAATTAAATGTCTTTTAAGACTAGAACTGGTTCCTAGACCAAGCTGTTACGGGGTTTGTGAAACAAAATTCTGACTTCCTAAATTTAGAGTTGAAATTTTTTTATCTTAGGAATTTACAGTGAAATTACAAATATATATTTTATATATATCTATGTATCTATCTATATATGATTTATTTATTTTAGAGAGAGCGTGAGAGTAGGGGGAGGGGCTGTAGAGAGAGAGAGGGAGGTAGAGAAGCAGATTCTGCATTGAGCCTAACAAAGGGCCCAGGCTCACAATCCCAGTATTACAACCTGAGCCAAAATCAGGAAGTCAGGGGTTCAACCAACCAAGCCACCCAGGTACCCCAAAATTACTCTTAGATATTTTAAATGGTGGTGGATTCTAAACTATTTCAGGTAGAAAGTAACCTTGGAAATAAAAGAATCACCATTGTAACTTGAAATGCTCCATTTGTGAGGGAGACATTCACAGAAAAGCAGTATATTTTATGCTCCTTGGGAACTTTAGCGTTAAGAATAGCCAGGCCTTCCATTAACTACAAAAACATTAGTTTAAATGTATTACACAGCATCTGTCAAGGTTGAGTCTTAGATGTTACTTCAATAGTACCCATGAAGAATGTAACTTATTTTAAAAGCTTGTTTTTATTTTTACAAAATCTACAATTTTACCCACTGTAATAGTGAACTGAACTTTCAAGAAATACTTTTTTTACATGGATTATCTTAAGATATAAAGAACCAAATAACTCTTTGGTTTTGTTATATGGGAAAAACAACACACAGTCCTTTAGTCAAACAACTTTGTGATATTTATATTCCATTGCACAGATATGGGTTATACAAATTAGTAACACAAGTTATTTCTTAAATTCCAAACATTTTCTAAAATATTATTACAGTAGATGTCTAGGATATTAAAACATGAAGGTGGAAATCATACTCTAAATAGTTAAATATGACACTGAAAATACTGCACATTTTAATTAGAGGAAAATTAAAATGTGTGCTCAAATGCTCTAACAAACTAAGTAGCAGGGCAGCTAACAACTACGAATAAGTCACTGTGGTCCATTTTTACGTATGCATATATATGATTATTCTTTAGATAACCCCTCCTCTGGAAAATGCATTAATTCAAACACAAAAATCTGGATAAATGATTCAAAGAAATTTAAATTCTTCCTAACACATAAGATCTATGGTGAAGTGTAGTATCATCTATGACTTCATACAACTACTAATTCAAGATAAAAGACACCACACTTGGAAAGAAGAAAAGATTTTTAAAAGGTAATGGTTTTAATTGAATTAATGAGATGAAAAGATAGTGAAGCCCTGTTTGCTACTTACATGAAAGATCTTAAAAAATAATCACTGCACAAAATACAAAGGGTGGGGGGTTATGCTGCGATATTAAATTTTTCTCCCATAATGTTTTTCTTGACTATTCAAGGACAAATTACAGTTTCCACAGCAAATTTGTTTTCAAAATGCCGAATTGTAACACAATTGCTGACTTCACGTTTCTGAATACCTGTTGGGGAGGGAAAAAATTTTTAAATTTCTGGTTAAGTAATTCATACTTAACATCAGTTATATTATTTATACATATAAAAACATTTTACTCTATATATTAGATGAATTTCTGCAGTTACTGGAGAAAATAATTTTCCTCTCTTGTCTAAACTAAGTGTCTTAATAGATCTTAGCAACTAATAATAATGTCATATGTAAATTTATGACCTCGAAGGTACTGGAAATATTCTGTATCTTGACTGTGGTAATAATCTGTTGAAACTCAGAACTGCACACTAAAGAGGGTGAATTTCATCATATGTGTAAATCTGGCTTTAAAAAAAATCATCAACTATAAAGGAAATGAAAGGAAATGGGGAGATACTGTCATTCTTGTTGTTCAGGTTAAAAAAGGAAAGATTAAATGATCTGGCAAAGCTACATTACTTGTGTCAATGCTCTTCTTCAGCCAATTTCCCTTGTAATTAACCTGACTGTGACTATCTTCAACATGATCCAAAAGATTACGTTTAGAATCCAGGTCCCTGAGCACATAGCTTCAGAGCTTCTCCAGAGACCTCCTGGACAAGAAGAACTCTTGCCCAGTGTCAATGAACCGAAGTGGTGGGATGGAAGGTTGGGCTGGGTGACCACATGGAAAGTGAGGTAACAGTATCTCAAGGCATTGACACTTCACATTCACCTAATTCTCTCTATCGGAAAAGAGCTGATTCAGAATTCAGATGATTCTCTGGAAATCTAGAAATACCGTATAATGACACAATACTTCTACTTTCTCACTCCTGGCAAACATACTGATAACAATACACCGGCTTACATCTAAATCTGGTCTGACACAGTGAAGTGAACGACAAACTTTTCTGCCAGGACTTTAACAGTAAAAAGTATTACCTCTGATGGTTTCTCTGCGTTGCAGTTTGTAAGTTTCCTTGTCATGGCACAGTCGGTAAATAAAGAAACCCAGGTGATCGATGTTTTCAATGCGATCAGTGATAACCATGTGTTCATGAATCAGATAGGACTGAGGCAAATAGGTTCCAGCCTATATTTGGAAGAAATATTATATGAATACCTCAAAGGATACACTGAACAGATGAGGAAAGATACAGAATAGAGACTGGCAAACTACTGCCCACCATCTGTTTTCATGAATGAAGTTTTACTGCAGTACAGTGATGCCTGTCTATTTACATACTGTCCATGAGTTGAATAGTTTGCAACATAGATCTTATTTCTTGAAAGCCTACTATTTATTATCAGGCCCGTTGGGAAAACTCAGATAATAATTTAAGAGATTGTATTTTATTTCAAAATATAAAATAATAAAAGGACAAACCCCAAAATCCTGAGTCTTAATTCCTCTTTATAAAGCTCTTAGCTATACTTCTGGTGAGATGGGCATTTATAGGACTATTATCTCAACTGGGAATTCTAAGATCCTATAACAGCATTATTCATAAGAAATACTTGAACAGGGGCACCTGGGTGGCTCAGTCAGTTAGCATCTGCCTTCGGCTCAGGTCATAATCCCAGGATCCTAGGATTGAGCCCCACATCAGGCTGTCTGCTCGGGGGAAGCCTGTTTCTCCCTCTCCCCATCCCTCTGCCTGTCGCTTGTGCACTCTCTCTCTCTGTGTCAAATAAATAAATAAATAAAAGCTTTAAAAAAAATATCTGAACACCTTATACCTTTATGTTAATAAGTAACTCCAGCAGGTTTCTTGGTGGCATAACAATGGAAGTGTTCAGTGGAATCACATAGCACTTATCCAGATTAAGATCTAAATAGGCTGTGAGTTTCTGGAAAGAGAAAGATACATTTTCATTAGATTACTATCTGTAGCAGAGGCAGCACCTGGAGTTTTAAGAATAATTTATACCATTAAAATGGGCTGGCTTTAGGACATATAAATCACTTGCACTTCAAGAAATGAAGTATTTGGTAGGATAGGAACAGAAGGTAGTAATGAGAGGAAAAAATTATTGCTACTAGTAAACAAAATTCTTATCAGGAGTTTGCTTCTATAAATGATTAACAATAAAACTATTAAAATTAACTGCAAATAGCTATCATCTGGTTAAGAGATACAGTCACTTCTCTCACTTTTAAGCCCTAACACCTTCCAACGTATCCATCTGTTATGTGTAAAAATTAACTTCTCTCCTATGCATCTAGAATGGTACTAATTACTACCATCCTTAGAGAAACTGAAATAATAGTCAATTAAGTGATTTTTCTGTGTTCTTATGGTTCAGAAAGATTGTCCCATAGGATGGTTTTAAGGATTAAAATGAGTTATATCAAATCCTGTAAACACTTAGATTTCTAAGGGCTCAGTATTAGTTATTTACTATTTGTTTTGGACAGGCTTATTATTTTGAAGTATGTATTTTTTAATCTACTTTATAAACATTCATCACATGTACTTATGAGGCATTAAATATTTGTAAAGCTAACTTCAGTACTATGCCTCCTGAGTGTTTAAACTGGCAAAATTATATACAGATGCAAAATTCACAGAAAATACGTACACTTCTGAATTTCAGAATCCTGGTTTAAGAAAACAAAACATTCCTGGGACAAAAATTATTGGGGAAATTTAAATATCAACTAGATATTAAATAATACTATATTATGTTCATTTTCTTAGATGTGATAGTGAATTAGAATTATATAGAAGAGACAAGAGTTCAAGTGTCAAATATGAGAAAAAGTAAATTAATTTGGTAAAATTTTGGAACTGGGTGGAAAATTTGGGAGATTCACTGTTTTCTCACCTCATCTTTTCTGCATTGCATAACAATATTCAACACTAGGGGAAATGTAGAATGAGAACTTAAAAACTGATTAAGAAAATAATACAGAACTAAAGTTACTAAATGCTACATAGAAATGGGACCATGGGGGCGCCTAGGTGGCTCAGTGGGTTAAAGCCTCTGCCTTCGACTCAGGTCATGAACCCAGGGTCCTGAGATCAAGCTCTGCTCAGCAGGGAGCCTGCTGCCCTTCCTCTCTCTGCCTACTTGAGATCTATCTGTCAAATAAATAAATAAAATCTTTAAAAAAAAGAAAAGAAAGAAAAGAAAAGAAATGGGACCATGAATCTCCCCTTAGCTAAGATAACAGGGTGAGGAGGAAATAGTAGCAATTTACTAGCAAAAGAGCAGCAGCCAGAATTGGACTCAACATCAGATGTCGGACAGTTTATATCTTATAAGGCAGAAGAAACCCAAGTCCATTTTTTCTTTAAATAACAAGTCATCTCTAAATAAGAGAAATTAGCAAATACTGAAATTAAAACTGTAAAGAGCATTAGTTTAAAAATCTGCCCTTGTTTTTTTTTTAAACAGTTCCAGGCACCTGGCTCACCTTGTTAAAGTCATGAACAATGTTGGCAGGATCACTGTCTGCAAATTCTGGGACAGGCACACTGATGAATTCAACCTCATCTTCCTCAAAGATCTTAATATTTTCCTCAATGGTCTGGTAGCGAGCAGCCGGGGCATCTGCAGAAGGCTCGTTTAGGATGACATCATCTTTGATATACTTTATTCCACAGTAGTACACGTCATCGGGCTATAGAGAGTTCAAACACTATTTAAGCAATTCAGTGGGAGACAGGTTTTTAAATGTAGGCATTACTTAAGCTGCCACCGCTATCTAAATAGTATTTTGCTTGCAAACTCTTTTAGATGACAAGTCAGACAGTTTAATTACAGAGCTAACATATCCTTTAAAACGGGGTTCTGAAGTATTATAAAGAAAAAAAAAGTCGTTTCAGAAAGAGAAAAACAGCTGATTTTTCCTTTACTTTTTGTAGTTGACAAAAATAGAATTTAAAGCAATTATTCATCTGGTGACAAGTAAATCTGAAGAAATACATAGGCCTACTTCTACCTGTAGGCATTATTTTTAATGAAAAAATGTATTTTAAATAAATGTTTTTCTTCTGAAATACACTTTTAAGACTTTTTGATGTGAGTCAGTGATTAAATGATTTTTCCCTTACTAGCTAAAAAAGGGATAGTTTTTCTGTAATTTTTACAGGAATATAGGTAGTTGAGACTTTTTCCTTAAAATGTATTATAATTAAGTGGAAATATCAGATTACAGTAATCATTATAAAGACTGTTTTTTAAAAAGCTTATGTGAAGGCTATGAGTATATAACAAAACGTTAAGGCAGAAGTGTTTCCTCTGGAAATGTAAAATCTTTAAGTAAAATGTAAAAAAAAAATCTATGTAAAAAAATCTATGTAAATGTAAAAAAAAATCTATGTAAAAAAATTTAGTAAAATCTATGTCATGGTTTCTTCAAATTTTAAAATGTTAAAAAAAAAAACCTACTAACATTGTTAAGAGAAATGTATCACAAAACAGAGATCATAAATCATGATTATCATTAGAAGAAGTATGTGTCTTAACCCACTAGGATTAAGGATTTCTATTAAACACTCTGAGTTATCAATGTTCATCCCAAATTACTTCAACATCACTGCTGAAGTTACACAACCCTTGAAGAAAAATCAATGGCTGGGGAAGAGGCAGAGAGATGGGGTGCCAGTGTGTCCCGTGTCCAGGAGTAAAGTCAAATTGTAGGCAAGTCCAAACTGGCTACCAAGTTAGAATCCATCAATATGACAACATTTTGATGTTGTCTGATGTATTGTATACATAGTATACCTTAGTAACTAGAGTAGGAAAACGAAGACTAGTCAATTTTGAAAAATCATCCAATAATCTGTCCTCTTTAGTCAGCAACATTTCAAAATAACATTATTCTGCTTTTAGTGACTGCCCAATAGGCTCAGCAAATGTATGTTCAGATTTTTAAAACACAACTTTAAAACAGGACTATCACCCTGGCCAAAGGCCACAGACAAAAAATGCAGGCTTAGAACAAATTTGGACCTACTTTCTAATATGCATGAAGGAAAGGCAAAAAGTCCTTCTTAGCATTTTTCCACTTACTTGAAGTGCAAAGTATTTGTACAGGTATGCTCCTCCCAGAATGACACCTGCCAGCATAAATGCTAGTCCAAAGCACATGCACCAGCACCAGGCTCTTCTCTGGCCAACTGGTACCACTTCATCTGGGTCCTAAAATAGGAAAAAGACCAACAATGGTCAGTATCATATCTCCAGTCAGAATCACAGAAGGGTCAGGATTCAAAGAAGCCTGAAAAGGATGATCATTTTATAGACAAAGGTAAGAAAGACCAATGGACCCAGATACGTAACAAAATCAACCCAGGAATTATTAGGTGGTGGTGCCAGGACTCACCACAGCCATCAGTCTCTTGGTAGAGTTCTACCTTCTTCTCTCAACACCTTTGCTACTCATACCTCCCGAGCGGTTAACATACTGCATGATTCCTAATTTCTGTGCACAACTTTGGTGACTAAAATATCTTCTAACATTTAAAAATTCAGAAAAGGCTACAACCCAACTCTGTCATACAATATTACGGTGCTGAGCCTTATATATACAACCCTCAGTGTGCACTATATTATATTATAAAATTATGTATTAGCCTGCTACAGGTGGTTCATATTTCATAGCAGGTATCAAACCACTCCTAACAATACACAAGAAAAAGTAACAGGAAATTAAGGGACAGAACAACTAATATGAAACAAATTCTTTGAACAATTGGAGTCTTGAAATGCTCTTATTAATTTTCCTGCCATACCCTAAAAAACAAATCTAGTTTGACAGAAGTCTTCATTTTTAAGATAGAAGCAGTAGAAAAATGAGAAAAAGAGTGAACAGAAAAAAAAAAAGCTTATTAAGTCAAAAGACATGCAGTTAGTTAGAATTTTGATTTGGACCCACTCAAAAAAATAATTTAGCCTCAGAATGTCAAATGGGGTCACAATGTTCAGGCCTTTAAATACTCCCGTTGCCCTTCTAACTCAGTCACTCTGTCACTTCAGATTTATGGCAAATTTCTGATTTGGACCCAGGTTCATGTCAAAGAGCCGACAACTGAGATTAGCTGCTTGTGTCATCAAACTCATGGCTCAAGATATATTGTACAGACAGCAGAAGAAAGGCTCCAACTGACCCAAAAACAACGTGATAGAAGATGTTCTCGTTAGTAGTATGTACGTATAGCCTCTCGAGGATAGGACTCTGATCTTTGCTTAGAAAAATCAATGTCGGCTGTATTAAGGGAGAATGTAGACTTGATCCACACCTTTACAGATAAACAGGATATAAGAAAAAAGGAAGAAAAACTGTTATCAACAATGCTGGATATGGATGAAACAAGAATATAGTTAAAGAATGAAAGCTCCAAGTCCAAAAAAAGAAAGAAAGAAAGCTAAAGTTGTATTTTTCAATGCTAAGACAAGGAATTTCAACTTGATACCACTAAGGAAAAGTCCAATCCCATTTGTCCCAAACAGCCAAGAACACTCAGGGCTAGACTGATTAACACTCAGATTAACTGAGGTTTTACACACAGAATGTAACACTGTGGAATAAATGCCTTTCAACTTGAGGATTGGATCAGACACTGTGAGAGCATTAACACTCTGCTGTTAGTAGGTGAACTTGCCAATGTACTGTATATGTACTTAAGACAAGTGTACTACGAAGTAGTATGTAAAAAGAATAAGCCTAGAATAATTTATCAAGTCATGTAACATATTCCATCTGTAAACAGAAAGTTACAAGAATTCCCCAGAGTCATAAGGTAATATGAAACTTGAATGATAAAGTCTAATATTTTGCTTGAGCCCTTGTGAGATATAAATACCTAAGGAGATAAGAAACAGTTCCTAGCATAATTAATTTTAGGGTGGAGGCAGGGTGGGGGGGGGTGGAGATGACAGATGGAAATAGTCATTTCCAAACATTTGGTATCAGCTGCTGAGACAGTCAAATGTGCGTATAACACCCACCCTGTTTGGCAGACTCCTTCTCTAGCAACACATAAATGAATATCCAAAGACCATGGGCAGACACTTATAAAAAAAAATATACAGCCCCAACTGTCAAACTGATGACAAGTTTCCAGGCCATTTAATGTATCATTTTTTTAAAGATTTTATTTTTTTGACAGAGACACAGTGAGTGAGGGAACACAAGCAAGAGAGTGGGAGAGGGAGAAGGAGCTTCCTGCTGAGTAGGGAGCCCAATGAGGGGCTCCAACCCAGGCCAAAGGCAGATGCTTAACAACTGAGCCACCCAGGCACCTCTAGTATATCATTTTTAATTGGTCAGCAAATTTCAAGAACAAATTATAAATGTCTACTATGTGCCAAGAGCTGTGCTAGGCACTGGTATATAGCCCCTGCTGAGAAAGAGATCATTCGGATCAGCCTGGGAAATAAATACACACAAAGAGAACGTAAACACGATATGGACTCTAACAGAAGAATGCAGAGCACAAAAAAGGAGACAATGTTTGGAGTACATCTCCTAGAGGAGAAAATACTAGACTGGAATGTTGAAGGACAAATGCTCATTACTCACAGAGAACACAGAGTTAAAGGGCATTATATTGAAGGCAGAGAATGAATAAAATCATGGAACCAGAATGCATGACATCTCCAGGGGACACATGTGCTATGGCTGGCATGTCCAATATGTGGGGAGGGTACAAGAAGTTAAGAATGGAGAGGTTAACTGGGGCAGATCACAAAGCGGCTTTATATACCATGCTTTGGAGTTTGAATTCTCATGTTCATTCAAAAATCACATTTCTGGACAAGGACAACTAAAAAAATGAAATTTCTCTAAGAATTTAATTTATAAAATGCTTCACTATCCACAAGTCATCTGTTCAGCACTTCAACAATATGAACCATGGTTTAAGAATCAGAAACTAAGTCTTCAAATAACCACATCATAGACCCAAGTTCATGCACCATAATCATGTACTTCCTAAAAGAGCTACTGGGTCTTCAAAATCTATCTAATCTCTTTTGTTTCCTCTTAATTTTTAGTGATCATTTCCTACCTTGCATTAGAATAATTCACATACACATCTTCTACCCACCAGGCTGTAAGGTTCTTTTGACTATCCATTCATATTCATTTTGCATTACTGGTAGCTCCAAGCTAAGTTTAGTACTTGGTTGGCACTCAACAAATATTTGATGAGTGAATGAAATTTAGATCTGTTTTTAAAGCTTGGGTTATTTATTTTTTTAATGACACATGAAAGTTACAACCACAGCCAGCGTGATAGTGAGGGGTGGGAGGAACGTAAGACTTCATGACACACAACAGATAGTGGCTATTTAGCAAAGAACAGTAGCCCTAAGTACTTAGTCCAGTTCAACGTTTATTAAGGACCTGTTATTTGCAATATACTGTGGAAGATCCCGTGGGAAACACAAATGTAATTAAGGCATGGCTCATGTCTTAAGTAATTCACAGTCAAAATTAACATTATTCATGACAGATAAAGGGCATACCATATTACAATCTGAGTCATGGAGAAAGCATTAAAATATATTAAGAACAGAGAAGTTTTTAATCTGATTTATTAAAAGTGTATTTTAAGGGCACCTGGGTGGCTCAATGGGCTAAAGCCTCTGCCTTGGGCTCAGGTCATGATCCCAGGATCCTGGGATGGAGACCCACATAGGGCTCTCTGCTCAGCAGGGGGCCTGCTTCCTCCTTTCTCTCTGCCTGCCTCCTCCCTACTTGTGATCTCTCTCTGTCAAATAAATAAATAAAATCTTTAAAAAAAAAAAGTGTATTTTAAATGATTAACTCCAGAAAGAGTAAGCTTAAAGTTTAAAAGGCCACATATGCAAGATTTAAGAAACGCCCAATGACCATCTCAATATATGTCAAAAATCCATTTGACAAACTCCGAACTCCCATTCATAATAAAATTTCTTTGCAACCTGGAAAGAGGTGAAACTCTTTAACATGACTAAGGCTAATAATGATCAAAAACCCATAGCAAACCTCATACTTAATGGTGAAACTTCTGACTTAATACCATTAACCTTTCAAGTCAGGAATTACGAGGGTTGCCCACTAAAACTGATTCTTTGTTTCCATCCAACATTGTATTAGAGATCCTAGGTAGTATACACTGATAAGCACAAGAAGAGATATAAAGATTACAAAAAAGAATGCAAAACTATCATTATGTGTAAATGATATCACTGTCTAGAAAATCTGAGAAAGTAAAATTCAAACTAATTGAAGTTCAGCAAGATTGCCGAAGATTGGTAATTAAAACTCAACTGACTCAAAGATTTATGTATTAGTCATACCATCATTATTCATAATAGCCCCAAACCAGAAACAACGCAAGTATCCACTAAATGATGAATGGATAAACTGTGGTATATTCATACTGAATCAAAAATATGCTAAGTGAAACAAATCCAACATAAAAAATTACTTATTGCATGATTCTATTTTTATCAAATTCCAGAAAAGGCAAATGTAGTTACAAAAAAGTATAGTTCAGTGGTTGTCATGGCCAAGAACTGGTGAGGGAGAGACTGAAGACATATAAGGAAATTTTTTAAAGATAATGGAAATGTTTTAATAAAAATCTAAAAAAAAAAATTTCAAAAAGGGGCGCCTGGATGGCTCAGTGGGTTAAAGCCTCTGCCTTCAGCTCAGGTCATGATCTCAGGGTACTGGGATCGAGCCCAGCGTCGGGCTCTCTGCTCAGCAGGGAGCCTGCTTCCTCCTCTCTCTCTGCCTGCCTCTCTGCCTACTTGTGATCTCTGTCTGTCAAATAAATAAATAAAAATCTAAAAAAAAAATTTTCAAAAAAAAAAGATAATGGAAATGTTTTGTATCTTGATGGTGGGGGATATACAACTTTGTTATTACTATAAATTCAATCAAGTCATATACAGGGAATGGATGAATTTTATTGCATGTAAACTATATTTTAATATAGGAAGTGGGGGGGGGAATCAACTGAGTTCTTACATAGCAGGCAATAAGAGAAAGACTAAGGATACCAAGTGCTAGGGAAAGTGTGGAGCAATGGGATTTGAGAACTTTTGTATAGTTGGCAGGAGTTGGTACAACTGCTCAGAGAATAATTTGGCAATATTTAATAAAGTTTTACACACACACACACACACACACACACCCTATGACCCAGCGATTTCATTTCTAGGAACGTGGCCCTAGATAAAGTTTTGTATGTGTACATAAAGAAAAAGATCCAATGATGATTACTGCTGAATGGTCAATATGGAAAAAATTAAAAATAACCTACATGTCCATCAAGTGGAGAATAAAGTATTATAGGTTTATATAATAATTAAAATGAGATCAACTACCATAGTTGGTTTTAAAAGCTTAGAAACACAATCCCAAATTATAAAAGAAAAAAAAGGCAAGTTGGATATTACCAGTATACATTTAAGACTTTAAAAACATATCAAATGGTACTATAAATTCTCTGGCCTTGTATGCTTGGATTATAACTAAAGGATAACAACAAAAATCAACCAAAAAAAAAAAAAAAAGGAAAATCACTCATGAACAAGGGCTTCTTTGCCAGGGTATATGAGTTTACCTGGCCTAATTTAGAACAAGTCAGAGACATTTCCTCCCCTTGTACTGCAACAGAACTAGTGCACCTTAAATTATGCTGATAGGGTAAAAGAGCTCCCACAGGTGCTTCACAATTATCATCTCATTAATCTTCCTAAAACCTCAAGTTTTTACCCCAGTTTATAAATGAAGACACTGAAGCACACACTGGCCTATAATCAGCCCTCTACAATAGTATGAAAGACGCAGTTTTCGGAAGCATTCTTGCTCTCTCGTTGTACTAATTTCTGGTTTAAATAAATCTTCTCATCACACGATAAAGTACGATTACTTAGCCGATTATATTTTAAGCAAAATGAAGGATGAATTCTGTTCTGGTACTTCAATTAGTTAAGAATCAGGTCACCTCAGTCAGCTCCCTAAGAGGTTTCCGTAAATGTGCTTCCATTATCAGCTTAACTCAGACAAAACACAAGGGTTTTCATATAATTTTGATTCTGTTCCTATACTAACAAATCACTGTACATCTTCAGGCACTTCTCTTTGAGCCTTCTTTATAGGATGAATGAAGACACATTTTTTCCAAAGCTCTCAGATACACTATTATGCAATTATTATGGCAAATGCAACCACAAAGCCTTAGGAACCAGAATATTAAAAAGGAAAACATCTCTTAAGGTTAAAAATTGTATCAATGAAGAAAAAAGAGAGAGGAAGAAAGAAGAGAAGGAAGCAGGGAGGGAGGGGGACAGAGATGGTATGAAAATGTTTTAAGTATAAAAACAAGACAGAAATAGAGAAAAGAATCAATACAATTTATTCAATTCAAAGCAGCATGAACTACTGAACTTTCAGGAATAGATTTAGAAACATGTACTTTTTAAAGATTTTATTTATTTATTCATGAGAGACACACACACACACAGAGAGAGAGAGAGAGAGAGAGAGAGAGAGAGTGAGAGGCAGACGGACACAGAGGCAGAGGGAGAAGCAGGCTCCCCAAGCAGCAGGGTGCCTGATGTGGGACTCGATCCCAGGGCCTTGGGATCATGACCCGAGATGAGGGCAGATGCTTAACCATCTGAGCCACTCAGGCTCAGAAACACATGCATGTACCCAAGAAACATGTACATTTTTAAAACACATTTGGTAGGGATGCCTGGGTGGCTTAGTCAGTTAAGCATCTGCTTTTGGCTCAGGTCATGATCCCAGGGTCCTAGAATTAAGTCCCACATTGGGCTCCCTGTTCAGCAGGAAGCCTGCTTCTCTCTCTGCTTACCTCTCTCTCTCTCCCTGACAAAAATAAAAATCTTTATTAAAAAAATACATTTGATAATATGAATAAACTTGGAGATGCACAGGCCAGCTGCCCATGGATATATCTGGCCTATATACTATTTCCAAAATACAGAATTAGCTGCCAACATTTAAAAAAATCTAATGACTCAAATTTTTACACACGAATTTCCTGGTTTTCTCAACTCCTCCTAATTTTTTTCCCTAGCAGAAGACCAAACATACCAAGTTATTGGCTACTGTGTTGCCCAGTTTTGAACTAAGTCCTGCTATGACTGGGTATATACATCCATCTGAGAACCTACTTTATAAAACCAGTCTAAATCGTTCCCCATATAAAGGATTCTGACTTCTGAGCTTCAGACTGGATTAATGTTCTCAATAAAAAACCTTAATGCTTTAAATGACACAACAGGCAAATTCTCTTACGAATATCGAATCCAAGTATGAACGGCATAAGCAAGCCAAAAGTGTAATAGAGAAGAGGTAGAACTGGACAAGCCCAGAAAACTAGGCCAAGAGCTACAGGAATCCAAGACCTTCTCCAGACAACTCCCAGTTCCCAGAAAACAGAAAAACAGCTAGAGAATGACAGAAAGCAACTTGGCTGTAATACAGTCTATATTCCAGGAAAGGCAAACTACAGAAAGACAAAACAGGGATGGAGGGACAGCCAGAACTACAAAGCGGTATCAAAAAGAACACTCTGGGGCACGTGGGTGGCTCAGTCGGTTAAGTAGCTGCTTTCAGCTCAGGTCATGATCCCAGGGTCCTGGGATCAAGCCCTGCATTAGGCCCCCTGCCCAGCAGGGAGCCTGCTTCTTCCTCTCCCCCTATCTGCTGCTCTGCCTACTTCTGCTCTCTATCTCAGTCAAAGAAATAAAATCTTTAAAAAAAAAACAAAAAACAAAAAAAAACCCACTTTGGAGTGAGGAAAATATTCTACATCTTGACTGTGCTGATTATACAACTACATTTGCCAAAATTAACACAACAATATACCTAAAAGGGCTGAATTTTCATTATATAAATAATACTCAAGTAAAATAAAATTATTCTCCCCTTCCCCAATTTATAAGCAACAGGACAGTTTCTTCCTAAGACTCAAGTAAATGATACTAAAGAAACTAGAAAAGATAGGTGAAGACAAAACTGAAGACAGCAGACAAAAAAATGTCAGAATTTTGGAGGATGGGGAAGCTGGACAAGTTTAACTTCTCTATCTCAATTATGTCATCCTAAACATGGATTAATAGTAGCACCTACTCACAGGGTTGTTGCAGGGATTAGATGAGGAAACATGTGAAACATTTAGGTCATTGGTACACAGTAAACAGTAAGTGATCAATAGATAACAGTTATTATCTCACCACCACCTGGTTTAGCTGAGAAAGGTTAAGCTGAAACAAGCATCCACTGGGGCTGAAGCCAATAAAAAGCCATCTACAACAAAATCCTGAAAAGGCCAACTGGAAAAAGACTGACAGTACTGGAGGGGAAATTAAATCATTTCCTATTCCAGTAAGAATTTTAAAGTAACAAATGAACAAACCTTGGTTATCATTTAAGATCTATTTAAAATTTTTCCAAAATTCTTTCCCAACTATACTCTTAGAACCACAAAAGCTATGTAGGTGATGACCCCAACAGATTACTATTATGTAGAATACCAGTGCCATCCATTTACTGCTGGTACATGTTCTGTCCACCTGACTTGTACATGAGCTTTCTTTCCCAAGTTATGGAGGCATCGAAAAGACGTGACCCAGCGATCTGTTCAGTATTAACAGCACTGATTATCAAATATATATTCTATGTAAAAACAAAATATCTATGGCTAAAAAGCTAACATCTATAAAGACATCAAATATTTGTTGACATTTTGTCTTGTTCATTTAAATCAGTATCTGAATTATGCTTTCTCATTTTACTTTTCAAATTAAGATGGCTACTATCTCCTCTATGGTGAGAAAAGTCCACATGACAAATGTTGTGTCTAGCACATAAAAAGGAAGCAGTTTTCCAAGTGCTTGGCATTATATGGATAATAAAGTTACTGCATTAATTTGTACTCGGACTAAAAAGAGGTTTAAACAGAAAGAAACTGGGGGCCTGGCTGGCGCAGTTGGCAGGGCGTGCGAATCTTGATCTTGGGGTTGTAGCTTCAAGCCCCAGGTGTAGAGATAACTTAAAATAATAATAAATGAAAAGTGAGAAATCAATAAAAAATACAATGTCTACAAAACAGATTTTTCATTAATGTCCTTTTTTGTGAACAAATCCTGCAATACACAAAAAGCAATAAACTGCAATAAACAAAAAGAAATTTTTAAGCTATTGCATAATATAACTATTCTGAAAAATTTAAAACTGAACCAAATTATTGGCAGTATATAAAATTGGCAGAGGCCTAGGTTAAAAAAAATATATAGGTCAGAACTAAATATATATATATATATATATATATATATATATATATGGCTATAAATGCTTTTAGTGCTGGATCACAATTTCATCATTTTTTTTTTTAAGATTTTTATTTATTTATTTGACAGAGATCGCAAGTAGGCAGAGAAGCAGACAGAGAGAGAAGGGGAAGCAGGCTCCCCGCGGAGCAGAGAGCCGGATGTGGAGCTCAATCCCAGGACCCTGAGATCATGACCAGAGCCAAAGGCAGAGGCTTTAACCCACTAAGCCACCCAGGTGCCCCACTTCATCACTTTATATTAAGGACAAGAAGAGTATCTAACACAAAGCACAATGGTAATATAGGAATACCTTAAACATTCTCTATTCTTTTTTATACATATTTTAAAGATAGCCAATATTCTTCAAGGTGTTTATTCAATCTACACTGAAGAGAATTTTCTATTTTAGGAAATGAAATTTCAGGAGATTTTTTTTTTTTTTTAAACAGGCTCCATACCCCAATGTGGGGCTTGAACTCAGAACCCTGAGCTCAAGAGTCCCATGCTCTACCAACTAAGCCAGCCTGGTGCCCCAGATTTTTAAATCCATATTGGTGAGATCTAAAGGTATTGGATAGTCAAGAGCATTATATACAACTGCTATTTATTGTTAATCATAGCCTTTACCAGAGATCAATAAAAGTGGTCAAGACAGATTTCTTCTGGCACTGGCTGAATTATGAATTCCTACTGTTATTAATAAGAATATCAACTGGGGTGCCTGGGTGGCTCAGTGGTTAAGCGTCTGCCTTGGGCTCAGGTCATGATGCTAGGGTCCCGGGATCGAGCCCCACATCCAGCTCCCTGCTCAGCAGGCAGCCTGCTTCTCCCTCTCCCACTTCCCTTGCATGTGTTTCCTCTCTTGCTGTGTCTCTGTCAGAAAAAAATAAATAAAATATTAAAAAAAAAAAGAATATCAACTGTTTTCTTAAAAGTTGAAGTATAGGGGCGCCTGGGTGGCTCAGTGGGTTAAGGCCTCTGCCTTCGGCTCAGGTCATGATCCCAGGGTCCTGGGATTGAGCTCCACATTGGGCTCTCTGCTCCGCCGGGAGCCTGCTTCCCCTTCTCTCTCTGCCTAGTTGTGATTTCTCTCTGTCAAATAAAAAAAACAAACAAACAAAAAAAAACCTTGAAGTATAAAACAAAACAAAAACAAAGTATGATAGGAATGTTCTACTGTCTATAATTCATTATAAAATTAAGTGCCAAGATGGGGGGGGAGCAAACTTGTTCCAGAATCATTTTTGTATAAATCCCAGATTTTAATGTCATTCAACAAGATAATTATGCATTTATATTCAAATATGAGTAATTCTATTTAAAATGCAGAACTCTTCATAAAAACTTCCAAGTATATTCTTCTAAAGGCATGAAATAATTTAAATGTGGAAAGTGTATTTTCTGTCCAAGTTTAGAATTTTTAAAGTTAGACAAAAGGACTACTGGAAAATATTCCAGTTCTGGAGATCAGAGATATGTGTCTATCATGAACACATCAAAAGTCCTTTGAACCTATGCCCAACACCAAGTACATGCACAATACATACTGGGTAATCAATCACTGGATCTTGCTCCTTATTTCACCACTCCCCTGGCTCTTGGATCCAAGGGTGCTGTGTTCTTGTGACATTTAAGTCAGCTGTGACTTAAGGTGGTCTACACAATCGGCCGGTCTCTCCCAGCGAGGTGCTACTTGAAGACTGGGATGCTTAGTAATTTTTAAATTCCTAATTTAGCACCTGGCCATGAGGTACATGCCTCTGAATATGTGATCAGAATAGTTTTCAGAAAGAAAACATCTACTATGGAAGGACCATGAAAGCACATTTAGTGCAACACATCGTTTTACAGATAAATATAATGAGGCCCAGAGAAGTTAAGTAAAATTATTTGTGTAGTATCTTAGAACTCCTAAGGCCTGAATATCTTCTCACACTCTATGTACATCATAGGGAAGGAAAAGCATGGGGCTTTTCAACCATGCAAATTAACTCTGATAACAGTGACGTGACAGCATGCCACAAAAGGATAATGCTGATAACCAGTCAGAAATGATTTAGCCTGAGTTTCCACAAAATTATGCTCTAAAGACTTTACCTGAATTGAGCCATACTCACACTAAGCACTATGCCTTAACTATTAAAACAGTTGTGTTATTATTATGTTTAAAAAGTTAGGGGTGCCTGGGTGGCTTAGTTGGTGAAGCATCTGCCTTTGGCTCAGTTGTGATCAAACTTTCTGCTCAGTGAGGAGTCAGCTTCTCCCTCCCTATGCTGCTCTCCTTGCTCATTCTCTCTCTCTCTCTCAAATAAATAAATAAAATCTTGAAAAAAAGTTTCAAAACAAATTAATGGGATTTTTCTCTTCATCAAATTACAAAGGACAGTAACAAGAATATTAAAATCATATGTGCATGAAGCAAAAACAACAAAGGAAAATAACTCAGGCTTACAAGCATACAAGCATTTGAAAATAAATAGATGAAACTGAAGTAGAGTAACAAAGCCACAAAGCAAAATCACAAAGTTGGTAGTGACCGAGTTGTCTCTAACTCATGAAGGAGACAGTTTTTGAACTTTAAAGAGAGAGACCAGAAGATGATGCTTCATGTATCTTTTTTAGGCCATCCTGTAGGATCCTGAAACTAGTGCTAATATGGGGCACCTGGCTGGCTCAGATGGAAAAGCATGGAACTCTTGATCTTGGGGTCATGAGTTCAAGCCCCACACTGGGTGTAGAGATTACTTATATAAACAAACATTTAAAAAAAAAAAAACCCTAGTGCAATAGTAATAATCCAGACAATAATGGTTTCCATTAATAGCTATTATCCAAGTCTATTTTTAATGTGAAAGGAAATATTCCAATAATCTTTAAAAAGCTATTAAGACAGCAGAGTTAGAAGTCCTATGATTGATTTCCAATTAAAGTCATGTTTTCTTCCTGAAAACTTGACAAAGTTAATAATAAAGGGATAAACAAATAAATACATCTTTAGCCAGAGAATGGAAATGAATGACCTCAAACTACATCAATAAAAATCTCAAGAGCCAGAAGCATAAAGAAAAAAATCTTAAGCTTCTATAGACTGGGGGGGGGGGGGGGGGGGGGAATTGGTCAAAAAAACCAGGAATCAGAATGGCATGAAGTAATGCCATCAAAATGCTGAAAGAAAATTACAGCTAACCTAGAATTTTATACCCAAATCAATCACCAATTAAATGTGAGGATAGAGATTTTCAGATGTGAAAGGTTTTTTTAAAAAAATTGATCTGATACATTTTCTCAGATTCATAAAACTGCAGATAAAACACAGGATAAAGACAAACCAATTCAATTCCAGGATGATAATTACTCTTGGGCATCTGGGTAGCAATATGTCTAGATTATAACCAGTCTAGATGGTAAAACTGAAGAATGACAAACGGAAAACTGCCAAGAAAAATACAAAACTTGGTAGGTTATCTAATAAGTTTGTAAATACCCAAAGGCAATTATACTGCTGTCAAAGTCTGAGGATGAATTAGCAACAAATACACAGAAAATTAAGCAACCCTCCCTGGCCCAAGAAGCAATTATTAAATCCAGGGAAAATAAAACAATTTTGTATAAGAAAGAACTTAGTAACTTTATTAGATTATACTATGTTACTCAGATGTAAATGTTTGTCAATTACAATAAAAGCACAGAATATCAATTTAACCAGAAATTACTGTAACTACACCTTAACACAGAATATGTTTGTAATATGTTAATATACAGAAAAAGCTAAATATTCACTTTCCATATTAGGAAGCCAATAGGTAATATCTAAAATTGTGAAAAATACAAATAAAACAAAGAAAGTGCATAGAGTTTAAGTTTTCCAAATGTGGTCCAGGGTCACCCTTTTAAGAGTTTCACAAGGTCAAAACCATTCTCATAATAAAACTAAGACACTGTTTTTTTTCATTCTCACTGACTAGTGTAAAGTTTTCCCAGAAGCTGAATGTGTGAGAGCACAACAGGATGACCACAGAAGCTGATGTGAGAATCAGCTATTATTAATAGTCTTCTACTAAGCTATTCATCAGAGTGTTACAAAAATGTAAACGTGTTACCCTTACTCTCTTCTTAATTTCTGGTTATCTGGAAAATTTTAGTATTCATAAAAATGCCATTTATGGTAATATGTTATAGGTTTATCATTGCTATTTTAAATTAGTTAATAGTCTTAATTTCTAATATAGTAATTATCAATAGATATAACCTATATAAATCAAAAGCTCTTTGGGTCCGCAACAATTTTTAAGAGTACAAAGGTGTCCTGAGACCAGAAAGTGAAAACCACTTTTTTACAGAAATGCGGAGCTAGATCACCATATATAGCTAGGCAGAATATTCTGAGCACAAGGATGCCAGGCCAAGGAGATCAAGAGAGCCAGAATCCAGTCTGTATTCCGCTACCAAAACCACACTCTTTTTTTATTTTACAGAAAGCCTAGAAGCTAGAGTGAACTCAATTGCCTCAAATTAATCTTCAAAGATAGAAATTAGATTAGTGGTTGCCTCTAAGGGGAGAGGACAGGCACTAAAAGGACATGAGAACTTTCTGAGTTGATAGGTCTATCTTGACTGGGTTATTCAGGTGCATGTATTTAAAATTATGTAACTATACACTCAAAATCCGTATTATATATAATTATACTATAATCTTTAAAAAGCGAGTTCCTCTGATAGGGCAGGAATATTTGTATTTTAAAACTAAGCATTATTTGGTAAAACCCAAAATTAAATTTACAAAATTAAATTCAACGTCTTTATGTAATGGAGAAATACCCACTTTTTAATGAAAATGGATACAAGTACTGCGTGCTAAGAATTCTACATTACAGGGAGAAATCCTCACCAGAATATCTTGTAGAGGATGATTTAACAATAATAATGTTATCTAACTGACATGCAACACAGGGATAAAACAATAATGGTAACAGAAGTACTACTCCAAAACAAGAATGATGAGGGGGAAAAAATGGGACTTCAACAGATGGGGACAGAGGAAGCGCATTTAACTAGTTTCTAAGTAGCAGGCACTCTGAATTTTATCCCAACAACACTTCAGGGCTGGTGCCACCAGACTATTTTGCAAATGAGGGAACTGAGACGTGGGGAAGTTTCTTGACTTGTCCAAGTTACCAGATCCAGGTTACCCCACATGAACCTTTGACAGCAGGATCTCAACCTATCTGAAAGTGGCTTTAAGTTTGCGGCACTGGTCCCTAAAAAAAACAAAGCAGAAATTTTAAGAACTGCTCTGCTTCGTTAACTTTACTTCTATCTTTAAATCTTCCCTTCTAGAAATTCTGAAGGTAAGTTTACTTGAAACAAGTGACATCTGCAAAGCTGAATCAAGGCCAACTGGAAAACTCGGAAGATGCTACATTTGGTCTCACATCACATGGCTGTTTAACAATCTGAGGACTGCCAAACCCTGTCTGACAGTTGTAGTTTTAAGTAACAGTAACAGTAGTACTGGTAACAGCAGTGAATGTCTCTTCTTTAAAAAAAAAAAAAGAGTCGGGGGTGGGGGGGCAAAGGGAGAGAGAGTATCTTAAGCAGGCTCCAGGACCAGCACACGGAGCTGACAAGGACCTGATCTCACTACCCTGAGATCACATCCTGAGCCCAAATCCAGAGTCAGCCATTTAACGGACTGAGCCATCCACGTGTCCCTAATGTCTTCTGAGTCTCACTCTCACTCTATTCCAGCCATGGTGATAAACTTTTTACAGATTATCATACTCCCCATTTTGCTGAAGGAGAAACTGAGACAAAGAGTTGAAGTAACTTACCTCACATATCACACAGTAAGTGGCAGAGATAGGATTAAATCCTGAAGTTTAAGTGCATAGTCTGAGTTCTCAGTAAGCAGACAGTATTGCTTCCTGAACTGTACACCCCTCGACAGATTAGGACAAAAGGGAGAAGTTGGTTGATTTTCTTCCCCAAGCATTTAAAAATGTAAAAATAATTCTTAGCTCATGGTCCATACAAAAACAGGCAGCATGCCACGCTTGGGCACACGCACCATCATTTGCCAGCCAGGCTCTCTACTGTAAAGAAGACTAAAACAAGTGGCCCACGTCAAACTGTCAGTATTTTTGCTTTGCTTGAAATTTTTACATATATTAATGCTTAAATGTGAAAAATCATCCTGATTCTAGCTTGCCTTTAAAGACTGGAGAACCAAACAACATTTGACCCCCCCCTTTTTTTTAATGAAAATGAAGAATATTCTAAACTGTTTTAATAGGTAAAAAGCCCAACTTCACTAATTCTGCTTGGGGCCAGGAGGCACTGAGTTTGTGATCTCCGTGTCTAACACTGCCCTGGCTAACACTGATGACTTGCTTGGGAAATGTGTGTCCTAGCGCTAGGAAGAAAGCAAGGAAAAAAATGCATTGAAGGAGAAAGCTATAAATGGAAAGATAAAAACTGACAGAGAAGTGTATATAGCAGAACAAAAATACTACAAAGGTTGGCTGAGAAAATGAATTTTAAGAAATGCAGACGCGGGGCACCTGGGCGGCTCAGTGGGTTAAAGCCTCTGCCTTCCGCTCAGGTCATGATCCCAGGGTCCTGGGATGGAGCCCCGCATCTGGCTCTCTGCTCAGTAGGGAGACTGCTCCCCCCACCCCCACCCCCACCCCCGCCTGCCTCTCTGCCTACTTGTGATCCCTGTCAAATAAATAAATAAAATCTTTTAAAAAAAAAAAAGAAAGAAAAAGAAAATGCAGACGCATGGGGCACCTGGGTTGCTCAGTTGTGAAGGCTCAGCCAGGATCCTAGAATCCTGGGATCTAGCCCCACATTGGGCTCCCTGCTCAGCAGGAAGCCTGTTTCTCCCTCTTCCACACACCCCCTACCCCTGTTTGCTTTCCTTCTCTTGCTGTGTCTCTCTCTGTCGAATGAATAAATAAAATCTTAAAAAAAAAAAAAATGCGATGCAGACACACTGATTCTGGAAATAATTTTTCCCAGCACTAAAGCTGGGTCTTCTTTTGGATGCTGCAGTGATCCAAGTCGTTACTTAACAATGAACCTTACCTTTTTGGTTTTTTAATCTTAATTTTAAACATGATAATCATATTTAAAGCAGAGAAAACAATTCAAGATTTAAGCTTTACTCTTAATACATTCTGCAACACAAATTTTTAAAAATAATTTTGGCATTAAAACAAACCTTCAAAGATACAAAAACCCATCAAAACTTAAATTTCTTAAATTATGAAATTCAACTCTGTCAACAAGTTTATGCAAATATTTTAAAATTTCTGAGTATTGCATATTGAACACCGTAATTAGTGTCCATTTCCCAAATAAGCTCCCTAGATATTTAACTCAAATATGATCAGTATTTATAAATTGGGCAAATTTTACCTCAACATTAATTTCTATTTGGATATATATACACATTTACATACAATTACTGCTGGAAAATGATTAATACTAAAAGATAAAATATTAAATTAAAAATCAGACTACCCCTATCATAAAAATAATTTCTTCATTTCTGTAACTCAAGATTAAAATTCTTCTACTTAAGAATAAAGTCTATGTTCATTCTTACTTGATTTTCCCCCAATGGTAAAATTACAGAAATACTTCATAAAGTTCTTTCTTCCCTTCAAATTGATTAAAGAGTTTTGTTTTTTTTTTAAAGATTTATTTATTTGACAGATAGAGATTACAAGTAGGCAGAGAGAGAGAGGAGGAAGCAGGCTCCCAGCCAAGCAGAGAGCCCGATGCGGGGCTCGATCCCAGGACCCTGGGATCATGACCTGAGCTGAAGGCAGAGGCTTTAACCCACTGAGCCACCCAGGCGCCCCTGATTAAAGAGTTTTAAAGAAACCTTCAATTGTTGAAAATTATTTGTTCGTTCAATTGTTGGTAACACATAAAAAGAGAATTGTATTACAGCTGTCTTTAAAGCTATTAAGATGTATCATAAATACCAATTAGAGGGGATAATCACAATTAAATGATTTTTAAATAATGTTCTTAGATCATATCTGTAATAAAATTTCTAATTTTCAACTTTCAGCCATCTCCCTTGTAAGAACATTCACTGCCAAGGTTTGTGCAAAGAAAATAAGACTGCCAGAAAATAACTTCATACACAAGCTTCTTAAAAAACTAGTGCCAGTGTTAATATTTTCTACATCCTTTGGACAAAAACCACCTCATTGAGAAATTCCAAACTGTCAAATCCTTTATTTTAACAGGCTGTAGTTATTACTGAAAAAACTCTTTGGTGGCCAAGTACTCAACTCCTTCAGTCTAAGTTCTAACAAAAATTGCCAAGTTTACCTAAAAGTTTAGGAGGATGAATTCATCAATATTGTATTTGAAAAGACAAATGTTTTCTGGATTTTCTTCTGACACTATGATATGCAAAGCAGTCCAGCTACTTGGACTGTGTTCAGAAAGTATTCAGAAAGTTATGAGTTCAGAAAGTATTTCTTTTTGGAAAAAGAAAATGCATTTTAAATACACACCCTAGATACTTAAATTATGACAGAACTAAAGAAGTAAAACGTCCCAGAATTACTACTTATTACATTTTTTTGACAAACATTTAAAGCAAGTTTTAGTAATACATAATGAAAACTTTGTAAGTTAAATACTGAATCAGCTTAAATAAGCCTGTGCCATGTGTTCTAAGAGATACTTCTGGGTAAAAAAGATACTTTCACCTACTTAAACCTCTTACACAGCAGAGCTGAATGCCACAACGTCTCAGGGGCTTATCATTTTACTGATAACATACTTGCTTCTGTTTAGTCCACACAAAATATGTTTTAAGATGACACTGTGAATGAAGCCCCAGGCAGGTAACTTGTCCTCCAAATGTGCCAATACACAACCTCGTCCAACCTTTGTCCACCCTCTGCAGCAGCAGCAGCACCCCCCACCACAGGCACGTCTGGGGGGGCATGGGGGACAGGACACGGGACAAGAACGCGTCCTGCCAAGTCACATCCTAAGCCCCCCCACCGAGGGGGGGGACGTGGGGGAGGGGTAATTAATTTATCTCCCAGTACTAAACCCTCACACTTCAGCTACCAATACCCTCACCGAGAACCAAAATGTAATGACTGTTAAGTTTTTACTGGCTACTGCTTACAAACACTAAATTACACAACTAGGTAATAATATGTACTTTCTTCAAAAAGAACCAAGCTCCCAAATCCCCCTCTAAAGGTCAACACATTTCAATAAACGTCATCGTATATTTTGTTTCTCCTATCCCCAGAAACCCCCCCCACCAAAAAAAAATCACCCCACCAACACCAAAAAAGTTGAATTACTAAACCCATCAGTCCTATTTATGCATACAGGAAATACCAGAAACTACAAAGAACTAGGGTCCAAAGAGCCGTGTTGTAATGGGTAACTCAGAACTTAACCGGGTTAGTAGTCTTGCACTTTTCTCTCCCACTTCCATCCTGCCCCATCGTCTCTCCTACACAAGCACTTTCCTTTTCTTTTCTCTCCCTTTGAGGTCTACAACTATAATACAGGGTAGAGGAGGGGCAATACTATTTTTCCAGCAGTACAATTTGCAGGGATATCTGTGAAGCAAATTTAAGCTGAGTCCTGATATTGGGAAGGTGTTTCACAATTAGGCATTACGCACACACACACAAAAGTGTTAACAACTACTGCTCTAAAGTGAAGTAACCCACAATAAAAATTTGGTTTATTACATAATACCCTGGGTCCATTTCTTTTCTCTTTGACCCACTGCTCTTAATACGAGAAGCAATGTAACATGCTAAACATGGGGAAGAAAGGGAATGGTCTGGTTAGGATGAAGAGGTGGTTGTTACTTTTCACAAAACAATTTAATTCCTGCCAAATTTAATTATGTAATCCTCACATCTTCAAAGAATTTTAAAACTGGAAGAGTCCTTACAGACCCTCTCGTTTTCACAGATAACGAAAACTAAAAACTTAAGCCCAAGATCAAGCAGTTATGTAATGACAAAACTGGGACTTCTGAGTTCATTAGGTATTTTCTTTGATATTTGCACATACATAACAGTCTTCCAAAGATCAAAGTTACAGACCAACTATCAATGAACTGCTGCCTGTAACATAAAACACACATATAATTTAAAATTACCCTGTTACAAAAAACAGAGGTCATACTCTTTGCTATTTCTGTATCTCTGAGCTTTGTGTCAGTTGGGACAGGCAGAGGTGAAAAATTAAGGGGAAAATGTAGGAAAAGAATAGTAAATAGCAAGCTAGTTGAGATCATCAACAGACATGACTGTTGGAGTTCAGAGCTACTGAAAGACAAGAATGAAAAAAGGGCAATGGCACTGCTTTCAGAGGGTCCTCAACCTGTAACAAGAAAAGAGCTAAAGAAATAACAAGGGACAGGAGCAAAATTAAATTACTGGAATGTGTGTTACATAAGACAGCTGACTGGAGTGATCAGAATTTTTGGTGGCAGAGAGACACCAGAATTCTTTGGTAGATTCTAAGGTAGCAGAATCTGCCTTTCTAAACTAGAATTCAAGATAACACCAGGGCAGGTGGCCATGGAGTGTACACCTTGAGAAACAAACACCATTTGGATATTGTGGTCTAGAAGGATTTAAAGGTACTAAAAATTTCTTCTTCAGGAGTTCTGGTCCATAACCAGCTTTATTTGATTCTCTCTACCAACCAGGCAGGCAAGGATATGCCCCAAGCCAACAGGAAGGCTGATTCTGTGCCGAATCCAGGCAGTCAAATTCCGTGGTTACCATAAAGTCACCCCAAGAAGCTAGAGCACATTATGTAATCACAGTCGAAGTGCAAGATGAAAAGATCAGAAGTTCTTTCACAATGTCTGTTATTAAGCTAAGTCTTCATTTACCGTTAAGTGACTGATTATTAGGATTCTACTTTTAATGTAGAGCAATATTTTGTCACTTAGGGAAGAAAAGAAGTCTTTGAGCTTATAGCTAGAAAAAGAATTAGTCTTTTTTTTTTAAATCTGCCTATTCATCCATGATTGCTGCGTGGTTACAAAGGAATACTCTGGACCTCACAGCTTAGTTGCAGTATTTTTATCTGGATATGGGATCTAAGAAAATAGGAACAGAAAATGCAGAGCTACAAATGGTTACTTTTTCACAGCAGCTGTGACCACAAAATTTGAGTATGGTGAAACTGTGAGAAATTCTGAGTCTGAAAATGGGGTTATGTTTCAGGAATGACAGAAAATGTCTAAAGTCAGATTTACAGCTACCTAGCAAATTAATTCTGACTTTTATCCAGAGTTCCAAATCTCCTTCAATACAGATCAAGAGAAAAGCTCTCCGAAGTGACATCATCTGATGCTTTCTCCCTCTCTCCTTTTCTAAAAGGAAGGAATTATATTTACAGGATTTTTAAGAGATACATACTAGGATTAAAATCTCTATATGTATCTGAGATTGTTATGACAGGGCACTTGACAATCTATTTTAAGTACAATGAATGCTAGATAAACAGAGCTAAGATAATAATTGGCTACTGTAATTATCCTCTGTGCATTCCAAACATTTTCTTTTAAGACCAAGACTGTTTGCAATGGATTCAGAAAAACAACAGCAATATCAAAACTCTTAATCCTTTTAGGGAATCAGTTCCCCGTTTGTATTTCAAGGCAAGGCAGTCATTGAAAAATCAAATCCTGACGTTTTTGTTTTTAACTAGAAATTTTCCAAAAAATAAGTACAGGCATGTCCCCATTAACAATACAATCTCAAATTTTTTGACAGTATATTAGTGCCATATTTTTCAACAGTAATTTTCATTACATCATATTAAAAAACACTTATTACTCACACCTGCACACAACCATTGCATTTTTTGAAATTAAAACTAAGTTTACCCTACTGATAACAGGTCCTGAAAAATGCTAAGGAAAAAGGAAGTTGAGCAACATAAATAAACTTCTACAGTTAATTTTTACAGGACTGAATGTTTGCAGCCTAAAGATCATCTCGTAGAGAACAGGCTATGAGGCTTTCCTTTTTAACTTGAGACAATTACAATTATATATCCTAAATGTATTATTACTGTAATCCGCTAGAAGTTGGCACAATTATAGTTCCACTCCTGATTTTTAATTAGGACTAAAAAGAGGGATTTTTAAAAATAAAGGAGAATTTTATAAGGGACGTGAACCAGTTTCTCCCGTTTAGTTTCACTTAGTGTTAAGGGATCCTTATAAATATGCTTATGTAATTTAAAAGCCAGTCGTGGGTTTTACAGTAACATCTACACAGTAATTACTGATCCTTACCAGGAATATTTGTTTTAATTATAAACATCAACAGCCAAAGCCTATTCTGAACAGATCTTCACCTCACTCTCTCCCCTCAACCGCTCCTCAGCCCCCTCTCCAGACCCCAATGTGAAGTTCACCTGCCAATACCCAAAGGCCGTGGAAAAGGAGGTAACGAAAAAAATGCTTTTAAAATTAAGAGGCTTACAGCAGCTGGACTTAATCCAAGTGCTGTTCAGCCTAGAAACGAAAGTAGGAAGCAACCGAGGTTTAGGCTTGGAATGATGTCAGCCATTTTAGGAACATTATTTATACTGGGAGGAAGTGCCAAACTCTGTTGTTGTTTTTGTTGTTTTGCATGTCGCCGCCGGCCTCCAGGTAGCACGAACCCAGTCCAGAACCCAAGCACGTTCCCCCGACTGCACAACGACCGTGAACTCGGCCCAAATTCTTCGATCCCTCTCTCCAGGCCTCCCAAGCCCCCGATGCCGTGTTAGGCTCCACTTCCTGCACACGCACTTTCTTACAAAGGAGAAGCTGCGGCCGGACAAGAAAAGGGAGCAGCGCCAGATGGAGAGCCCGGCTCCCCCGCGGACCCTCGCCAGTGGCCCGCGCCTCCTCCGCGCGCAGAGCCGCCCCCGGTCCCGCGCAGCCCTGCCGGCCGGGCCGACCGCCCACTCCCCCGACCTCCCCGGCCCGCGGACCTTGCAGTCCACCGCGACGGCATCGGGGGGGATGATGAGTGCCTCCTCGCCGCACTTGGGCTCGTCCTTCTTGGCCTCCTTCTGGGCCAGAGCCGAGTTGAACGTCACCTTCACCATGGCGCGGCCTGGGGCGCCCTCGGGGGGGCGGCGGCGGGCTGGAAGCGGGGGTTGCGGGCTCCTGGCTGCGGGTGCAGCCTCCTCGGCCGGGCTCCGGGCGCGGCTCAGCTACGGCTGAGGACGGGAGAGCAGCTCCACGGCGGCTGAGGCGGCTACTGCGGCACCGCTCCCGCAGCCTCGCAGCTCCCGGGCCAGGGCGGAGGCGGCTCGCACCCCCGGGGGCGGGGCGGAGCGGGGAGGACAGAAGGGGCGGGGCTGGAGGCGGGCAGGGGGGCGGGGCCGGGCGCCGCGCCAGACTCTGCCCCCGCCCCAGGTCCCACGCAGCACCGAGCCGGGGCGGGACGGGCGTTTCTTGGGTGAGCGCCTGGATTTTCCGGTTCTGAGTTCGTTTCCACAGTTTAACCTCGGGGCTCAATGTTGCAGGTTTGTAACAAAATCGGGTGAACTTTCCTGGGCACAGCGGATTAGGCCGTCCCTTTCCTGCTTGCTGCCCCCACCGCAAGTCTAAAGACTGGAACTTTTGGGCGTCCACACCTCCATTTCCTCTGTATAATAGAACCGACCCAGTGGAGCGCAGGAATGTTTAACACACTCTACCCTTGTGAACCGACTTCTTTTATCTTCCTAGGACCTCACCCAAGGGCGTTACCTCACGCAGACCTGCCTTGTCTTCTCTCTCTCCCTCCCCTGCCTACTCCCAGAGCAATTTGGAGGAATGCTGTTAGCAGATTCGTATTTCGTACATCTGACATTCCTAAAACAAAATGTTCCACCCTTGTGCAGATCTGAACAAAACCCACGTGCACACCGGGCTGACTTGTGATTCAAAATCAAGGTACTCCACGATGAATCTTAAGTAGTTTTCTGCAAAATTAAAAGAATATATATATACACACACATATATAAAGAATATATAAAAGAATATATATATATGATAAAGCAAAATTACATTTTGAAAAGATTTTACTTATAACCAATGTGAGAAAGGATACTGGCCTGCACTGTTACTGGGTTAATGATTGCGTGACCCTTTGGACAAATGGTTGATCTTGTACCCTTCTCCCACCCCACTCTGTCCTGGTTCAACCTGAGATGTGGGTATGCTCTAGAAATGTTTCAGCTGTGTCAACTCTGACCTCGGTCAACTGTGAAGGAAGTAGTTTGAGGCTGAGCTCCTTGGAAATGTGGCTCTGCTCAAGGAGGAGGTTAGGTCTCAGATTCTATAGAATCAGATATAAAATCCTATAACTTGAACTATAAATAGTTCAAGATCTTCGTATCTTTCAGATTGTATGTTTCCAAAGATATACTGGACTGAGAGAGGAACCCAAACCAGAACTTAACTTTGCTTAGGCATTCTGAAATTTCAGTGAAAATTAAGTGTTTAGTAGAGAATGGCAAAAATTGAATTCCAGGTCTGGTGAGTTCTGACCCTAGCCAACCATATGTCTTGTGGCAACTTATTGAAATTCCCTGGGCCCCACTTGTCCAGGGATCAACTCTGCAAGGTTTACTTTGTGAACTGGCATAGTTTCATAGATTTCCTGACACACTACAATTGAAAACTAAGGAATTCTAAAAACAAGATCTGGAGGACTATAAAGGATTATACATATATCCTTCCTGCTTCTCCTTTTGTTATGATGGGATGTTGGAAAAATAGTTAAAGACATTTACACTACATAGAATTAGGGAAGAAAACAAAAGGAAATTCTGGACACTGTTAAATCAGGAAACTAAAGCGAAGGAAGAATGAAGGCATTTGACAGAATCAGAAATGAACACCCTCCCCCATTTCTATTCTACAAGACCTGGGAATAAAAAACCATTATTTTGCATACTAGTATCCAGCAACAGCTTAAAATCAGTTGGCAAACAGTCTGGGGATAGTCTCCTGGTTTTGTTTCCCCATTTTATCTGGTGTGTCTACAAAACAGTGTAGTGCACAACAATACAGCAGAGATAATAAAGAAGTTGGATCAAGACCAAACACAGCAAAAGCAGTCCTCTGATTTAATAAAAGGTTGCCTGTTGACCCTGGAAGGAGTGGGGGAGGAGGAAAGTTGATGACTCAACAAAAGAAAGTTAACAACATAGTGATTGGTTACCATTAACTACTGAATGTAAAAGAGCTTCTAGAAGACCTTTGTTTTCTTTCTTCACAGTGATTTTGGAAGAATAAGGAGACTCTATTTTAAAAGTGGGTCCTTGCTTTACGTTTCACCTTGATGTCGGTGTTTTTCAGTTTAACCAGGAGGGAAGACAAAATAGAATCAGAAAAATTAAATTCAAGAATCTTAGACCATTTAGAGTCATATGATGTGCTTGGAGATGGATTTTTTTTTAGGTTGTTCGCATCTCCATACTTTTTTTTTTTTAAGATTTTATTTATTTTTTTGACAGAGAGAAATCACAAGAGAGAGGGGGAAGCAGGCTCCCCACTGAGCAGAGAGCCCATGTGGGGCTTGATCCCAGGACCCTGAGATCATGATCCGAGTGGAAGGCAGAGGCTTTAACCCATGGAGCCACCCAGGCACATCTCCATACTTTCAATGCATTCTCTTTCAGACTTTGCAGGAGAATTGGAGGTTTTTGCAAATTTGGGGACTTGGCTAAACAGCATCACTCAGTATGCCCTCTGAATGTGCTCTTGACTTCTTTCATAACCCAATGTGTGGCTGGGGCTGGGGCTCTTGTAGCTGTCTCAGCTTTTATTTAGGAAGTATTTCTTCCAAGCTATGGTGAAGGCTTCACCTTGCCTCTTTTCAGATTTAAGCAAGCACATTCTTCTCTCCATAACTTTAGATAAATCTTTACTGTTTCTAAATTTCCTATCTCCCAGGTTTATATTTCTTACTGCCTTCCTACCTCAATACCATATATGTTTTTCAATTTTTTTCTTTTATACCATGTCATTATTTTCCTTATTGAACTGACTTAATTAGTTTTTCAGGGTTTTGGGTTTTTTTATTCCCCTCAGAATCTCAGGCTATAATATGCCTTTGGGAATTGTCCTAATAATAAATGCAGTTCTCTTGATTTGATTGATTGTGGGATTTGGGATTTTTGTTTTGTTTTGTTCTGATAGTGGAAAGAGTGGATACTCTCCACAGCCTTTTCATTTGCCATCTATTAGCTTCCCTCCTCCAAAGCATGGCTTTCCAAGTACATCCATGCTTGTGATATGTCTCTTCACATTTAAAAGAAAGGGAGAAAAAAAGAGAGAAAAGATGAGAATAAGGAGTCAAAGAGAGAGAGAAAGAAATGGCAAAAAGGCACAGAGACAATCCAACAAGCAGAATCCACTCAAACAACCTGAACCCTAGTCTTGCTTAAACTTCACATGCCTCACATTTCACCAGTAATACTTGAATAATCCAACTGTTCATAATTCGACATTGAAGTCTAGAATGACGTGGAGGACCTGGTGGGGTTTCATAGAGGAGACAGGATTTTAGTTGGAGGGATGGAAACAACGTGGGTGCAGAGAAAGGAAGAGGAAGAACACCCTGAATGAAGGAAAAAGCCTGACCAAGGACACCAAGACCACCGTGAGAGAGGACTGGGCCAGGGGCCCACAACATTACATGCTGGCTAATGCGGACATAACAGCAGGATAGCACAATGAGTAGTGTGGAATTTTGTTTCTGATGGAATTGCTGAAAGTGTCTGCAAATAACCTGCTCAAAACAAAACAAAACAAAAATTGCTCTATAAAGACTGATTGGCACTCTGAGTGAATGAGAAAGAAGGAAACACCAGACAGAAGTTTCCAGGCCTTTGAAACAGCTTCCCTCTTTGTTTTTCTTAATGAGGATAAATTAGATACATTTCTAATACTCATATATTAGGAGAAGAGGTACTGTATAAACCAACATTACTAGTAACATATAATAGAGGTCTTGTGTGTGTACAAGTCAAGCAAGATAAGAGAAATATGCACAGAGGCTAAGTAAATATCATAAAAAGTCTGCCCTATGCCAGTGAAATCTTACCAAGTATCATACTGGGCTTCACCCAGGAAGACTAGAACTTCCAGGCAAATGGTGTAGAAGTGTTGCTGTTATAAACATTATTTTGGCAACGTGGATGTGGGAGGAGGCACTGATATTTCTCTATCATGACTGCATATAGGATCTACAACCCTCCCCTCACCCCCACCATGCACAAATGTGTGTATGTGTATAATCTAAACTCCAAGGCCCTGTGGCATCAAGCCAGACTTAGGCCCCAGTGCTCTGCCCACTCTGTTCTGGCCAGCTTTCAGTATAGGAATCTGCCCTCCTTCTATCTACACCAAAATTATTATTTTAATTAATATGGAGAGAACAATTATTTGCCATTTTTAATCCCATTTTGTTATAACAGACGAGAAATATGAAGTTAGTGCTAAGAAATTTCTTTCGGTGGTTTCTTAGATGCTTGATTAAATTTCCAGACAGTTAATTCCATCTTTTTGTGCGCTTTCCTAAAGTGAGATAAACCTGACACATACAGCAGAACACATATAAAAAGCGCCTGAAGGCAGACTCCCTTTAACACTGATATTTTTAAAAATGTATTAATTACCCCAGGATCTAATTAAAAGGTCCCGTGAGATCCCTATATTTTTTTCCCTTATTTTTTAATCTTTTCCCCATGGCAGAGAACAAAAACAATCGTAACTTTATGTGGATTTTGGTGAATTATTTAACACTATGACACTTGAATGAAATAAAGAAAATATCACTTAGTCCTAACTCTGAAAAATTGTTTAAAATGCAGCTGCATTCATTAGTGAAACATACGGAAATATACATTATCTCCTAGAAATATTTTGTAAATTTAACTGCTAAATAATTTTTAAAAATTATTTTGTCTAGAATCTTTATGACAATGAGTGACATAGCCTACTCGGGTTTGATATTCCACATCTCTAAATATATTTGTATATTATACCTTATATTTCATACATATTCATTAATTACATCTAAGACATATGTGCAATTTAAAAAAAATATGTGCAATTTTAATCTAAGTCAAAATAGAAAAAGTGCTGGGCAGGAAGTCAAAATATAAATGTGGCTGGCTTGGGACAATTAAATTTCTGAAAACTATAAATGTGAAGTCCCATGTTTTCAGACTTAATAGCCAGAGGACTTTGCCTTGTGCTCAAACAATGTTCTAATTAATAGAATCACAGTCCTGGAAAAAGACTTCAAGAAGTTCTGATAGATCTTTCTCTGCCTAGCCCAAGAACAGAATGCAATTCAACCTAATGGGAAGGTCATGCTTATTTAGACAGACTTCTTTTTAAAGGCCAGTACGAAATCACTTTCCTTATGATCATTAAACAAAAATATTCAAAAATCAAAGAAAAACTTGAATGATTTTGGCCTCCTGCAAAACTGGTCAGTGGAACTGTGGTCAAAGTTCACTAAAGTGACCTTTCTATGTTCAAACCCCAAGATACGTTGCATCTGGCAATAGTTACGAAACAAGAAAATCATTCATAAAGCAGCGTAATTAGCAGCACAGAAACAGTAAGGGCTTTTTTTCCACACTTAGTCTTTGTGACTTCTGGGTGGCCTCCAGGATAGACAGTTTTTAGCCATAGATATTGATGAGGAAGCTCTTTCCTATTTACTCAGAGATATGTCCTAGATCAGCATGGCAGTCTGTGCCTACCTAAAACTGTCCCCTGTGTTCCTCACCCTTAGTAGACACAAAGACCTGGGAAAGGCCTCACAATGTGTTATTGTGAAAGAAACCCTTAGAACTGAAGGACGTAGTCAACCTATGTTGCGCATAACAGATTCCATGCTGCTGTACTCCCAGGGCAAGCAGCGGTTGGGAACATACTTCAGAACTGTGTTTCTTCGGTTGGGTGACAATTGCCAGATGATTGGGCTGGTGAAATGAGCTGGTTTCTTCTTTTGCCCCAGTACTCTCTATTTAAGAAAAAACAATTTTTAAGATGGTTTTGATGCTGAAGAGAAGACTGTTAAAAATATTTCTCTCTTTAGTGAGGTTATAATGGTAAAGGAAATTGGGAACTTAGAACCAAAGGAGCTCCAGGTGAGATAAAAGTGTAAGAAGTACACGTGCCTGCTGACCTACACCAGGGACAGAAAGAGGTCTTAAAGAAATGTGTCTAAGAGCCTCCCTGTTACAGACTGCTCCCTACAGAACACTCAGGTAAAAGAGGAGTTATTTATTCCCCAGTCCATACTGGGCAAATCAGCCTGGGTCCCAGACCACTATAACGGACGTAGAAAAAAAAAAAAAAGGAAATGAAAATAAGCCCACCACAGCTGGAGAAATCTACTTGAATCTTTACTTTGAATTTGGTATAATCCACTTTCTCCTGTTATGCTTTGACTCATTGCATAACCGAGAGGACTTATACCCAAGAGAAAAATTGTTTGTATTTTGAGGCAGACAGCATCTAAAGTCGATTTCTGGGTAATCTTTCATCTAGTTTTCCTCTGGCTTATTTTAAGCAAAGGGGGAGAAAAGTTTGACTTATTAAAACTCCAGAGAACTGAGATCCAAATATTTATGTAAAAACAGCTTTTTTATTTTGGGATTTTCCCTTAAAGGATGTTTCAGACAGATAAAATAAGAGCTGATTCAGGGCATATATTCTGAAGGCCAAGGGAAATTCAGGCATGTTAGATATATACTAAACACAAGTTTCTCCTTAGGATATTCTTGGGGCTAGATGATCACACTGCATCAAAGGCCTATAAAATCCGTCATGAGAAAATACCTGACCTAAGCCAGAAATAGCACGCTTAACTGCCATTTGCATTAAGAGACCACACACAGAGAAAAAAATATTATAAAAGACCATCTGATAAGATGCTAAAAGATATACCAAGGAAGTGGTCTGCCTTTGGTTTCCTCAGTGAAAACAGCAAAGAAAAAAGAGCATTTCTTCCCCTTTCTAAGTACTCACTCAGGGCCAGATTTGAAGGAACAAATGCAGGAAGACATTCTTTGAAAGGATTGAGAACTTAGAACCAAAGGAGCTCAGATACAGAAGGAGTTATTTATTCCTCAGTCCATACTGGGCAAATCAGCCTGGGTCCCAGGCCACTTTAATGGATCTGAAAAAAAAGGGGGGGAGGAAATGCAAATAAGCCCAGTAAAATTGCAAGTAAACCTCTAATCAGTAGAAAAGAAACAAACATTACTAGACATTCTAGAAATATCCATACACTTAGGAATTTTCCTAAAGTAGTAGATCTCAGTTAAAGCTCCTTAAGTCACCAAAGGAGAAGCAGTAGGAACACCTGACTGGCTCAGTCAGTAGAGCATTGATCTCTTGATCTCAGGGTCTTGTGTTCAAGCCCTGTGTTGGGCACAGAGCCTACTTAAAAAAAAACAAAAACTTTAAGATAGGAGGAGGGGTGATACCTCAATGTGGCTGTGCGCTACTCAGATGGGGACCACTTGTTCTTAACTCTTTCAGTGCCTTGTCTTTCAGTGCTGTGGGTCAAACTAACTATGGAGCGTGCCTCTCCAGGTAGACCATAACCAGTTTTCCCTTTCTTTGCATTATCAATTTTTAAACTTTGAAACTCGTTTCTTTCTGTAAGTGAATTAATTATCTTCTGCAAAGAGAAAGATGATACTTTGGAGGCATAATAAAATAATTGCGTTACAGTCCTTACCAAGAAATAGCATGACCGTCATTCTGAGAGACCACAGTTAACTTTTTGAAGGATTAGAGTACATGTAACAGAAACAAACAGATGTGTACTGCAGACAAGGAGTCTTACTGGCATTTATCAAAGCAACCCAATTCAGTGTTTTGAAAAACCCCTTGCCACAGTTCCTATACACTTCATAAAAGTCACATCCAAAATAATGGGGTGAGAAAGGGCCCCAGTCAATAACAAGTAGGTGGTTGCAGAAGACTGTGCAAAGATCTAGAAATAAAGAAAGATAGAGGGAGCAAAGAGGGTGTAGGGAATGAGAAGTGGCAGAAAGGACACATGTCACTAAGAACAAGTAGTTCTGTGAGGCAAGAATTTGAACTCATAAATCCTGTTGTCTTATGGAAGGCTCCCAAAAAGAAAGGAAACAGCTCTGTTTGTTGAAGATGAATTTCCAAGAAGTTTTTCTTACAGCGTTCCCAAGGAAAGCCAGTATTTCAGAAGCACTGGGATCCATGATCCATGATTATTTTCAAACAACTGCAAAGAGTGAAGACTAATCCACTTGAAGTCATGTCATATCGAAGAAGACAAGGCAGTGGAGACTCACCCCTGAACTGCAGTGAAGCCTATGCCAAAAGGCACAGAGCAGACCAGGTTATGTTCCTAAGGTGGTGCTGCTGTCAATGGGGGAACTTTTCCCCCTAAGCCAAACAGAAGAAAGTCACTTAGAGGAGGCTCCCCCTGGGAGGAACCTAAGGAAAGTCACACAAAAAAGGAGAGGAAACCAAAAGAACGTTTTTAGTCTCACACATCCTGTGCCTTTTTCAGCTGCTATTTTGAAGGGTAAACATTACTTTTGTGGTTGCATTTTTTTTCCCTAGGTTAAAGAAAACAAAACAGAAGAATATGGTCAAGAAAAGAAGAGATGGGAGAGGAGCTAATGACCTCGGAAATGCAGGCCACTTTCCTGGTTTGAAAAACAAAACAAAACCAAGAAGGGAACCTTAAGAAAAAAAAAAAAAAGATGGAGAAACCTGTGAAGGCCTTGCATCTGTCTCCAGTGCTTGCTGGGGTAGGGGGTGGGGGGTGGGCAGCTGATTCTAAAGTAACCTGCACACAGAGATACTGCGTCAAACGGGAACCTTACCTGCACAGCTGCATTCCATTTGTAGGCTTCATTCACTTGGCATTTTAGAAGCAGGGTGTTTTGTTCAGTTTGGGTTTTTTTTTTTTTTAAGATTTTATTTATTTACTTGACAGAGACACGGTGAGAGAGGGAATACAAGCAGGGGAAGTGGGAGAGGGAGAAGCAGGCTTCCCATTGAGCAGGGCGGCTGATGCAGAGCTCCATCCCAGGACCTTGGTATTAAGACCTGAGCCAAAGGCAGATGCTTAAAGACTAAGCCACCCAGGAGCCCCGTTCAGCTCAGTTTTATTGAAGCTAGAGTGTTCCCATATTCTTCTTAACTAGATAATTAAAGCCTATTTTGTTTAGGAAGAATCTTAAGATCTTAGCAGAATCTTCTCCTGGGACTAAAGGCAACTCACTTTACCACTGTGGGTCACTTCCATACAGCCTTATGGTTTTATATTAGATACCAGGATTGGCTCCTACTACTATATCTGGGAACCCTGCTCTCATCGCATAGGACCCCACTAAAGGTAGAGTTTCCTGATGGGTCAGAGAATTTGAGAAATGACCAGTTCCTTTGAGATCAACCTCTATGGAATTGTTGGGGTAGTGGGTGGAAATGCCTGTTGGCCTACATAATATTGAGACTTCTTGAGAAATTATTCAATGTGGCTAATAACATAGGCAACGGAAGATATTGCAGAGTGTTTTTCTTTTTAGTCTGAGATGTGATTGACTTCTAACGGCGCCATGAGTCCAGGACTGGAAGAAGAAAAGAGCTCCAGGTGCCCCCAAAGGTATAGTTCTTGTGTCTTCTGATAACTGAAAATGTATTATTGATTGGCATTGTATTCATTTCCTATGGCTGCTCTACCAAATATTCATGAACTTGATGGTTTAAAACAACAGAAATTTATTCTGTTAGAAAACTGGTGGCCAGAATTCCTGAACTGATATCAATGGACTGAAATCAAGGTCTTTACAGGGACTTGCTTCCTTCCAGAGGCTTTGGGGAGAATCGATCCATTGCCTCTTCCAGCTTCTGGTAGTGGTAGCTGCTGACATTCCTTGGTTTGTGGCCTCATTACCCAAATCTTCAAGGCCAATGTCTTCAAATCTTCCTCCACTCCTTTCTCCCACCCCTTCTCCTCCTCCTCCTTCATCTTCTTCTCCTTCCTTTTTCTCTCAGCTCCCCCTGTGTGTGTGTGTGTGTGTGTGTGTGTGCGTGTGTGGGTGTGATCACCGTCTGCCTTCTTCATATAAGGATACTTGTGATGACATTTAGGGCCCACCAGATAATCCAGGATAATCTCCCTGTCTCAGGATCTTTACCCTGATCACATCTGCAAGGACAATTTTTCAGAATAAGGCACTATTTATAGGCTCTAGGACTTGATATCTTTGGGGTCTTTTCTCAGCTGACTACAGACATATGTTCCATTCTCTCTCACATATATAGTATTACACAATACCCAAACTATTCTAGGAGTCATCACTAGACCACTTGGAGAACAATTTAAAAGCCTGCAAATGTTCATAGAGAATCCATATGTTTTACACTATTTGCAGAATTCTATACAAAGTTACTTGTAATGCCTTCAATATATTATTGAATAGAAAACTGGATGATAAAATAACCTTTGTGGTATTACTGACTTTGTCTAAAGCTTGAAGTAGTATCCTTGTATCTAACTAGTCACCTTCATTATCAGAATATATGGTCTTAACCATAAAGGTATTGATGATACTCCATAATGAAGTACAAATTGGTTTGTAAAAGATGAGTTTATTTAAAAATGCAAATATCAGGGGGCTCTTGGCTCTCAAAGTTCCAGGAAATTAGAATAGGCATAAAAAATATAACCAATAGATGTTTTTGTGATTTTCTAAGCTAAGTGTTATTATAAAATGAGAGGTAAGAGGGCTATTAAGAGATGGTCTGGGTTTCAACATGTTTGTCTGAAAACAAAACAAAAATAAATTAAGGAAAGAAAATGGAAAGAGAGAGAGAAGCAGAAGCAGAGTTACTATTATAGTATTCGGTAAAATAGATCAGAAACTAAAACAATACCAATGAGAAACAAGATTGCTATGTGATGGTAAAAACTATATTAACATGTAAAATATTAACATTAAATCTAACTGTCTTCGGGGCGCCTGGGTGGCTCAGTGGGTTAAGCCTCTGTCTTCAGCTCAGGTCATGGTCTCAGGGTCCTGGGATCGAGCCCCAGCATCAGGCTCTCTGCTCAGCAGGGAGCCTGCTTCCCCCGCCTCTCTGCCTGCCTCTCTGCCTGCTTGTGATCTCTGTCTGTCAGGTAAATAAATGAAATCTTTAAAAAAAGAAAATCTAACTATCTTTAAGAAATTAAGCAAACAAATATCTAAAACAAAAGCTAATGCAGAAATATAAGAAGAAATAAATAGAAATGTATTCATAATGGAAGACTTTAAAATCCCTATCAAAATGGCAGATCAATTAAACCATTAATCAATTTTATAGCTGAACAATGAAATAAGTGGAATTAACAGACATGGAGAGAAAAAAATAGATTTTCTTTTTGAGAAGTAGAATGAGATTCAAAGATGCATAAAAAAAATGAAAGACCATAATTCCACATGTCACTTTCTCTATGATACAATAGCAAAAATAGAATTTAAAAGTAAAACCAACCATCTGGGAAGCATTAGAACACTCTTAAGTACCGGAGTCAGAGAAGAAATCAGAACTACTGATGAAACAGGGCATATATTACCAAAGCAAATTGTATATGCTAAAAAGTTCAATAAACATTGTTGTTGATGGGCCAACATTCTTTCCACTTCAATGATATTGCAAAGGATTTTTTTCTGAATTGGGTACATCCACAATTTTTGCCAATGAACGTTAAGTCTATGAAGCAAAACTTTCTTGCTCCTATGAGAAAAATCAAAAGAGAAGATGGCCTGTCTACTTCCTCTAGACTTGTCATATCTGGATATGATGCTTAGAATTACCTAGTCATTTTGTTGCCAATATTAGGAAATCTAGGAGCTGAATAGACCGTGGATCTTTGAGGGGATTATTGAAATGACACACTGATCAACCCCAGATCTTGTTCTACGAAGACCTCTTACTAAGTTAGTTAAGCTATGTCTTTCTTTATTTTTTTTTTTAAGATTTTATTTATTTATAACAGAGAGAGTGAGAGAGGGAACACAAGCAGGGGGAGCAACAGGCAGAGGGAGAAGCAGGCTTCCCACTGAACAGGGAGCCTGATGGCAGGGCTTGATCCCAGGACGCTGGGAACATGACCTGCTTGAGCTGAAGGCAGACGCTCAATGACTGAGCCACCCAGGCACCCCAATCCTGACTGATACCAAATATAAAAGTAAAGAGAATATTAAAAAAAAAAAAAAAAGGAAAGAAAATGTTTATGTCAAAATGCAATTTTTAATTGTTCTATGTTTTTATTTAAATGTATAATCCAAATGTGTTTAATTTTTGTGGATGGTGTAAAGTAGAGGTCAAGACTGGATTTTTTTAACATAATTTTTTATTAACATAATGTACAATATAATGTATTATTTGTTTCAGGGGTACAGGTCTGTGATTCATCAGTCTTACACAATTCACAGCACTTACCACAACACATACCCTTCCCAATGTCCATCACCCAGCCACCCCATCCCTTATAATGCAGTTTTTTAAAAAAACACAAAATAGAGTCATGGGTGAAAATATGTAACTGTTAAGAGTGGCTAACACTTAAAGAGGATTTACTTTGGGATGAGTACTGAGCTAAGTATTTTATATGTATTAGCTCATTTAATCCTCAGACTACTTCTGATGAGATGGCTGTCATTATCAGCCTCATTTAACAGCTGACAGGATAATTTGCTGGTGATTGGCAGAGCCAGGATATGATCCCAGGCAACCCCAGGCGATCTCATGCCAGAGTGCTCTTACACTTTATGCTCTACTGCTTTCTCTCAGATTAAAAAAAAAAAAAAAGTGGTTATTCCAAATAAAGGATTAGACAAATAGAGGCATACCTCATTTTATGGTGTTAGCTTTCTTGCGCTTCGCAGATACTGAATTTTTTACACATTGAAGGTTTGTGACCTCGTGTGAGCAAGTCTATCAGTGCCATTTCCCAATACCGTTTGCTCACTTCCTCTGTCTGCCACATTTTGGTAATTCTCACAATATTTCAATTCTTTTCATTATTATGATGTTTTTTATGGTGATCTCTCATCAGTCATGATGACTCCCTGAAAGCCCAAATGATGGTTAGCATTGTTTAGCAATAAAATATTTTTAAATTAAAGCTTGTACTTTTTCGGACACAAGGCAGTTGCACACATAATAGATTATAGCACATTGTAAACCTAACGTTTATATGCACTAGGAAACAAAAAAATTCATTTGACTCAGTTTATTGGGATCTTCACTTTATTCCAGTGGTCTGGAACCAAACCTGCCATACACCCGAGCTATGCCTGCACACGTGAGCATTCCAAATTGCACTCGGTGCATGGTTAAAAGAGATCTACACACTGTATCAATTATCTGTGCTGGGTAACAAACCAGCTCCGAATTTTGTGGTCTGAAACAAAACAATCATTTATTTTGCTCATAAATGTTTAATTTGGGCAGAGCTGAGCAGGGATGCCGTACTTCTGTCAGCCAACAGCATTAGCAAGAGTGCCTGGTTCCGGTGATGGTGCATGAAGGTGACTCACTCACGTGGTTAGCAAGCTGGGGCTGGCTTTTTACTGAACTCAGCCAGGACGGTGGGTTGAGGCCCTCAGTTCTGCTCCACACCGACCTCTTTACAGTTTGCTTGGGCTTCCTCCCAGCTAGGTGGCTTACTTCTAAGAGCAGGTGTATCTTTTGATATACTTCTTTTGAACCCACACATTCTCTCTCCCAGCTTTGGAGGTCACACAGGGTCATGCTCAAAATGTAGAAGAAAAGCATAGCTTTTACCTCTCAGTGGGAGGAGTGTCCAAGAAGGAGGTATGGGGCAGTTTGGTTGTTACAGACAGATGAGGAAAGCACCGTCTACCACAAACACTCTCGTACATGTGAGAATAGAGATAGGAAGTCACTGAGTGGGAAAATGTGTTCACAGATTAAAAAAAAAAAGTATCAATTTAAAAGCCTCCAAAAGAATTAAAAATTTGAACCCAGTGTTTGGCAGGGTTGACAAGGCGCTGTAAATTGTTTGAGTTTTTTAGAAATCTGCCTTATGGTATTCATACTCTTCGACACAATAAAATTATTCTTAATACTCACAAAATGTCAGTAAACATGATAATTCCATTCTGTTTAACAATCATATGGGAAAGAAAAATGGCAATTTTGAATGTAAGTAAATATACATACACATTGGTTAACAAAACTAAAAAATGAGGTGTACAAAATATTAGAACTATGCAGTATGCGTTCATGTATACTGACAGATTAAAACTGAATATGGAGCAATAGAAATAGAACTTAACGCCTTTGGGGTCTTTTTTCTATTAAATTGCTTAAACATATAGTATTGGTAAGTAATTTTAATATACTATATAAATTAAATATGTCACAAATTCAATAATCACAAACATAATACATTAAAAAAAACTCATAAAAATAGAGCCATTCTACTTTATCATACATAGGTTAATATATATTATTTATTTAAAATGTTGAGTATTTAGGGGTGTCTGGCTGGCTTGGTCAGTAGAGCATGTGACTTTTGATCTCTGGGTTAAGCCACTTTGGGCATAGAGACTACTTTTTTAAAAAATGCTGATTATTTAATTAAAAGTAACTTGCTTGCCTTTTAGAATTTAGAGGAATTATTGAGCTAAGGTTGGAAGGCTGTTGGTATGACTTAGAATAACAGTCTATGGACTTTCTTCCCCCCACCCATCCCATGCTGGAGGATGTGAAGAACGGCCTCCCTACTCACCTGCCCCAATTCCTCAAAATTACAAAAATTATAAAGACTAAGAGGAATTCATTCTATTGCTTGAAAATAACAAAAGGCGTTCTCAGGACTTCCACAAATATTGAAAGCTTATATCATCAGATTAACAGAGCAAACCTCAGTTCTGAAGCAAGTGCAGATTGTAACCCGTGTGCACTGCTGATGTTGAGGGCAGAGAGAGGGCCTTGTGGGGTGGGAAGGAGGTAGGTGGACACTCATTTCCGGCTCAGTTTACTGTGAACTTAAAACTGCCCTTAAAAAAATAGAGTCTATCAATTAAAAAGTAACAACAACAACAACAACAAAAAACCCTAGTACATCAGAGACTTTAGAAATAGGAATGTTTTAAATTCAGATGCATTGGCCAAAGGAACTAGTGAGTTCTTTGGGTAAGTCCTTTTTAAGCAGAAAAGAGTAAGACCATTTACCTCCGGCATACCTGGTATGGATAGGCAGGGACCTTCTTCCGGGCGTGCGTTTTCAGCAGAGGGTATGGTGGTATCGTTCTCAGTGAGGGTGGGGGAAAAAGGAAGCAAAAAAAGTTAGATATTGTAGTAACTTGTGGCCATATCTGTGGAATTGCATTGGGCACAAGTGGTGATTAGGGGGAGAAGTGCCTAAAAAGATTCCTTTGGAGGACAATAATGAAAAAAAAAGTGGAGAAACATTGTTTCAGAGAGAAGTGAGATACAGAAGGAATGGGAGAGAAATGGGGAGGTCCTCTTAGTACCTCTACCTTGGCCCAACCACAATGACCAGAGACAAGTTCAATGGAACAGAACTTCTCCCACAGATGGGGATGCTCAGTTACAAAGACAAGCAGCAAACCAGGAATCATCAGGCTTTTAAGGAAAAACACCACCACGAAAGGCAGGCACCAAACCCAACAAATACAAGCACGAATGCCCAAGGATATATTACTAGAGCAAATACAATTATAAATTAATTATAATCAATAACCTCAGAGAGAGGAGAAGGTACTACAACCATACCAGCAGGCAGTTCTTAATTAAAGAATCAGTTTTGATCTTGACAACAACAAAATGTAATCACTGCAATAAAAGCCCTAGTAGATAAACCAAACAGCAAAATAAATAAAATGCATTTTAATTGCATTCATAAATTTTTTGAAAAAAGAAAAAACGCATACCTACATATAGCCATGCTAGGGCCGTTTCCTAAAATAAGCCTTCATGGTCCCTGCTAGTAATATAATCTCAAAAATTTTAGTTTACTTTTCTGCAAGAGGGAAACATCATAGAACAACTTTAGAAAATGCTTACTTCATGGAGTTGCTGGGTAGAATCATTATCACAAAATGCACTTCAGCTGCAGTTTACCAAGTACGATGTTTTTTCTTTCTTTTCCATCATGATGCCTTTGTCTTACTGTATGACTAAGACTTTTTTTTTGCTGTTACCCAGTGGGACCTTAGCAACAATAAATAGGGTTTACATGAATCAGTAACTCTCTAACTTCATTGCATAATAGTAGTGAGTAGAGCTCTGAGTCATTTAGAGAAGAAATAACATGTCTTAAGTCAGGTGAGTAAGAACCCCTTTAATAAGAGTAGCCCCCAGATTGCGTATTTACTGCATTCTACAATTAGTAGTTAATTGCTATAAGAAACTAATTACCCACATATTATAGCTTAACAAAATAGAAAGGGAGAGCTTGCACGATCTTTGCAAACTTGTGAAACAACAGGAAAATTGGAATGCCCTGTAATTCCCAACTTGTCGGTGTTCCTTTGGACTTCTGCAGTGGACTTATAGCTCGGATAAACTTAATTGCTCTCTGATAAAGATAGGAGCTAATATATATTGAGCACTCACATTCCAGGCATTGTGCTAAATGCTTTATATGTATTAACTCAGGTGATGCATCCGCAAGACATCTCACAAGGTAATATTTTATAATCCCCATTTTACAGGTGAGACAACTGAGGCCCAGAGATACTCAAGCAATGTGACAAGGTCTTACAGCTGGTCACTGGGAGAGTCCAGTGTAAATGCGATGATCTGACCCCAGAGCCTATGTTCTTAACTTTGTGCAAAGCAGAGACCCTTTGGTGTTATGGACTGGAGGGGCTGGGAGTTTGGACAAGTTTTTATTTTATAAGCAGGAGTCAAGAAATGAATTGTATTGTGTGGCAGTCCAGACATGACAGGAAGAGTTGTTGCTGCCCAGTGAAAAATGTTGATTCTGCTTTTAGCAGATTATTCTATCTTCCTATATCTCTGTTGCTTTTTCTCTGTTTTTTCTTCCTTTTTTTTTCTGTGGATTGATGTCAAGCCCGAGGAGGGGTGGCCATCAGTAACAAGCCGACCGTCCTCTTATGCTGAACAGTGTGTACATAGAAGAGGAGTTTAGACACAGCAGAGGGAGGCTCACATATGGTGATCTTTCACATCTCGAAGCAAAATATGGAAAGCCTAGTTTCATCCTTTTACCGTATTGATTTTTTCAGATTACATCTGTTGTTGATTTTGGTTTTGTTAAGATTTTCGTAGAAAGATATATCTATACTATACTAGCTAGTGACTGTATTGTTTAAAAATTTTAGTACTAGTATATATTCATTGCAACAAAATAACTAGAAGGCAGATTTGTGGAGAGTAAAAACTTTTCACTTGGATCAGATTTTTAAATGTAATTTAAACCCAGAAAATTACTGGAAGAAAACATTGGTGAATTTAAACAATCTTGGTGAGAAGGAAGGACTCTAGGCAAAAGCAATCACCTTAAACGATGGAGTAAACATCAATCAATACAGTATACTGCATAAGACTTTTGCATAAAAATGTACCATAAACGAACTGAAATGATTCTCAAAAGCGGGACACAGAATTTATAATATCTGTCATAAACAGCTATTTTTAAAAGATTATTTATTTATTTATTTGATAGACAGAGATCACAAGTAGGCAGAGAGGCAGGCAGAGAGAGAGGGGGAAGCAGGCTCCCCGCTGAGCAGAGAGCCGGATGAGGAACTCCATCCCAGGACCTCAAGACCATGACCCGAGCTGAAGGCAGAGGCCCAACCCACTGAGCCATCCAGGTGCCCCCATAAATAGCTATTTTAAAAGTAGGTACAAAGAGCTACTTCAGATCAACAAGAAAAATAAAATTAAATTAAAAAGTGAGCAAAGGGACATGAATATGAGAAAAAAAAAACATAAAAATGCCTGGACTTCACTCGTAAATAAAAGAGTGAATACACCGCTGATATGTGATTTTCATCTGATCACCAAAGATTTAAATTCTTTATCATACCCAGTGTTGGCAAGGATGTGAAGAAATAATTATGCTCACATATTCTGAGTAGGAATGTAAATTGGTGAAACCTTTTGGAAGGAACTCTAGCAGTATTTATGAACATTTTACATTCTCAGATTTATCGACCAAGCAATTCTAGTAGGAATTTATCTTATGTATATATTAATATAGGAACACCAAAGCGTGTGTCGTTTTGCCAACGTTTGTAATAGGGAACAACTGCAAACACCCGAATGTTCTTCAAAGGGGGAAATGGTAAATAAACTGAGATGTTTCCTTTGGATAAAAATACTACCCAATATTTAAAATACAGAAGCTGATCTAAATGTGCTTACCTGGAAAGATGTTCAGGATTATATGATTTAGTGAAAAAACAAATTTCAGTGGAGGCCCGGTCGTTAAGCGTCTGCCTTCAGCTCAGGTCATGATCCCAGGGTCCTGGGATTGAGCCTCGCATCGCATGGGGCTCCCTGCCCTCCACAGGGAGCCTGCTTCTCCCTCTCCCACTCCCCGCTTGTGTTCCCTCTCTCACTGTGTATCTCTCTGTCAAATAAATAAATAAAATCTTTAAAAAAAAAAAGACAACTTTTAGTACAATACCTACAATACGATTCCATTTGGGTGTGTATGTTTTACAGAATATACAAGTCTTGGTTAGGATGCTTTAGTTTCAAGTAAACAGAACACCATGAAATTTATCAGATACCATAACTGCATGTGTGGAGGCCAGTTGGGTTTAGGGTTAGTTTACTTAACCTGCTGGCCCAATTCTGTTTCCTAGATTCTCCTGGCTCGGCCTCCTCTGCTGACTCCTCAAACTGGTTCTAGCGGTTCTGGGCTTCATTTTTAAGCCTGGTGCTCTTGAGAGGAACCCCCCCCCCCACCCCCAGCAAATTTCCCTTTGGATCTCATTGACCTGAGCTGGATCATGACTTGGGACCCCATTTTCATCCCAGTCCCAGCTATCTTGTGGTTAGGGCTTAGGCCTGGATTTTTGAACCAGTTACCAGCAAAGGAGAAGGAGTTAACATGATTGTCTGAGACCAGTTAAAGCTCACCCAATAGGTGAACTCAAGGTCAATACTACCACCCCTACCCCAATCCCTCACCCCTACCCCCCAAAAAACCCTCAAACAACAAACAAAATGGCAGTAGGTGTAGATGGACGAGAAGGGAGTACAGGCTGTGAGAGTAGATACAGATTTTTATTTTTCACTTCCTAGCCTTCTACACCATTAATTTTTTTCTTTTTATTGCTGGATGAGTCTGATTCAGGATCACAGCAGGAGTCATAGGAACAGATGGCTTACTCAGAAGGGTTTAATGAAGAGACTTTAATAAAGAGATTTTCTCTACCAAGGTATAGGTGAGGCTAAGGAACAAAAAGGGAATGGTGAAGCATGCAAGGACTGGCCACAACAGGAAGTTGTTCCTACCCTTAAGCCTGAAGAGGCCGGGGGGTTGGGCGGGGCCTGGGAGGGAAGGGAACAGTGTGAAGGGAGCCCCGAGTGAGCTAGCACTGGGGAAGAAGAATCTGGAGCCTCCGCAGCCTGAATGAAGGGCGAGGCAGGAAGGGAGTGCTGTGTGGAGGAACAAATAAATACCTTATGCTCTCTGGCTCCATTAGCCAAACCCAACAAGAAATTAGAGGGCAAGGGTGAGGCAATCCACAGAGGTCAGCCTTTTGGGACTCCCAGCGGAGCCAAGAGAAGGGTGAGGAATGGCTGTTGGAGGAGGGGGGCAAATGCCCAGCACAGCATATATTTCCTAATTGAGAGCATCAACCCTTTTTTCTAATTAAAAAAACACCGGAAATCCTGTCACATGTGACAAAATGGATGAGCTTTGAGAACATTATGCTAAGTGAGATAAACCAGCCACAGAAAGACAAATACAGTATGATTCTACTTATGGGGGTAACTAAAGTAGTAAATACATAGAAACCAAAAGTAGAAAGGTGCTTACCAGGGACTGGGGGGGAGGGAGAGATGCGGTTTTATTGCTTAATAGGTCTTTGGTTTCAGTTTTGCAGGGTGAAAAGATTTCTGGAGATTGGTTGCACAGCAATGAGAAAGTACGTACCACGACTGAACTATACACTTTAAAATGGTTTATTTTTTCCAATTTTATTTATTTTTTATTTTTTTTAAATGGATTTTGGCCATTCTAATAAGTGTGTAGTGGTATCTTGTTTTAATTTGCAATTTTCTCACAACATATTATGTTGAATGTCTTTTCATATGCTTCTCTGCCATCTGCATATCTTCCTTGGGGAGGTGTCTCTGGCCCCTTTTTTAATCAAGTTGTTTGTTTTTCTTATTCTTGAGTTTTGAGAGTTCTTTGTGTACTTGAGATAACAGTCCTTTATCAGATGTGTCTTTTACAAATATTTTCTCCCAGTCGGTGGCTTGTCTTCTCATTCTCTTGGTAGTGTCTTTTGCAGAGAAGAAATTTTTTTATTGGTTCTTTCTTTCACAAACACCCCCAAATGCTGATGAGGAGGTGGAACGATGTGAACTCTCATTCATTGCTGGTAGGAACACAAAATGATACGGCTGCTTTGGGAGACACTCGGGCGGTTTCTTGCAAAACAAAACATATTTTTAACATATGATCCAGCAATGGTGCTCCTTGATTTTGCCCACATGAGTCAAAAACTCATGTCCACAGAAATGATTATAGCAGCTTTAATCATGACTTCCCTAATCCAGCAGCAACCAGGATGTACCTCGAATGGATCGATAAACTATGACACATCCAGACAATGGAATATTATACAGTGATAAAAAGAAACAAGCTATGAAGCCATGAAAAGACCTAGAGGAACTTAAATACATATTATTAAGTGAAAGAAAACAATCTAAAAAGGCTAGGTGTTATGTGATTCCAACTCTATAACATTCTGGACAAGGCAAAACTACGGAGACAGTAAAAATATCAGTGATTGCTAGGGATTAGGAGGAATTGAGGGATGAATAGGCAGGGCACAGAGGATTTGGAGGGCAGTGAAACCACTGGGTATGTTACTATAATGGTGCATACATTTGTCCAAACACATAGAATATTCACCACCAAGAGGGAACCTTAATGTAAACTATGGACTCTGGGTCATAATGATGTATCAAAGTAGTTTCGTTGACTGTAACAAATGTGCCACTCTGGTAGGGGATTTTAAAATGGGGGAGCTGTGGCTATGTGGGGGCAGGGAGTATATGGGAGTATATTCTGCTGATTTTGCTCGGAAACTAATTGTGCTATAAAAAATGGTCTATCTTTTTTAAACAAAAATGGTTATGCTGAATTTTATGTACTTTTTTTACCACGATTTTTAAAAAATGTGAGTCTTTCATTTCTTCCTCATTCCCTAATCTCATTCACCAGCAGCAAAGACCATTAATTGTGTCCATATTTTCAGCCAAGTTTCTTTTATTTTCCAAAGGTGGTGATTTAAAGGCAATATGGTGCTCAGAGATTGGTCCTGACTGGAGAAATACAGATTTAAGAGCTCCCAACATGGGTAGGATACTCCCATCATAGAAGTATGGGAGTGGATGAACTCTCCAGGGACCATGTGCGAAGAAAGCAGGAGAGGCTGAGGAGGAACCAGGGAAACTCATATTCAAGAGGCCAAGAGAGGAGTCAGCCAAGGAGAATGAAAAATGAACAAAGAACCAATATGAGGACAGAAACCAAGGACAGAGAGCATTTTAAAAATAAATGCATAAATCAAAACCACAATAAGATACTTAGGATAGCTATCATGAAAGAAAGAAAAAGGAAGGAAGGAAGGAAGGAAGGAAGGAAGGAAGGAAGGAAGGAAGGAAGGAAAAGACAGATAACAAGTTCAAGTGTAGGTGAAGATATGGAGAAAAGCAGTGCTGGGAATGTAAAATGGTGTAGCCACTGTGGAAAATACTGTAGCAGCTGTAAGTTAAACAGAGTTGCCATATGATATATTCCTAGGTATAGACTCAGAAGAATTGAAGCAAGGACTTAAGTAGTTACTTGTACACGAATGTTCATATAGCACTTATTCACAGTAACCAAAAAGTGGAAACCACTTAAAGGTTCTGCTCATCCATGGAGGAGCAGATACAGAAATAGTGAGACACAGATGCAATGAGACATCATTCAGTCTTAGAAGGGAGAGGTTCTGATACATGCTAGGACATGGGTGAACCTTGAAAACATTATGTTAAGTAAATAAGCCAGACACCAATGGGCAAACGGTGTATGAATTCACTTGTATAAGGCACCCAGAATAGGCAAATTCATAGAGACAGAAAGTAGATGACAGGTTACCAGGGGCTGGAAAGGAGGGGAAAGGAGAATGGGGAGTTAGCTTTGAACAGGTATATAGTTTCAATTGGGAAAATGAGGACGTTCTGGAGATGGGGGAATAGTGATTGCACAACAATGGGAATGTTCTTAATGCCACAGAACTATATACTTAGAATGGTTGGAATGGTAAATTTTATGTAGTGTATATTTTACCATAATTTAAAAAAAGAATAAATGCATGAAAGGAGCCAGACACAAAAAAGAACACACTGTATGAGTCCACTTATACGAAGTTCAAGAGTAGGCAAACCTGATTGGAGGAGAAGGGAGAGTCAGAGCAGCAACTACTTTAATATATATGTGTGGGTAGGACATTGGTGGAAAAGAAAAACAAAGTGTACATTTCAGGGAGTTTGAGAAAGGGACAAATAGGGTAGTGTTAGCGAGGAAAGCCTAGAATGAAGCTTTCTTTAGGAAAAGGAAAGTCGAATGTATTTTTAGTTTGAGAACAGATGGAGAGGGAAGGATGACAACACAAGAGAGGGAAGAGACAGATGACATCCGGAGGTGCGAGGGGAGAGGATGAGGAAGGGAGGGGCAGGGGCCATCCTTGGAAAGACACACACCTCTGCCCCTGTGACTCTGAAACAGAGCACAAGGATGGATACAGATTAGCTAAGTGGGGATGTGGAAAGGAAGCAAACTAAGGAATTAAAAATTGCCTGGTCTTTACTTCACTGTACTTGATTGGCCCCCCTAATCTGTGCACCATCAGCGTTTCTCTGCAAATTCTAACCATTCTCTCTCTGAAACAGAGCTCTACCACCAGCCACTGCTTGAACGAACATTTTTGTTGAAGTTTTCCTCTTCTGAACATATAAGCATTTATATATTTGTATCTTTAGGGTAAATAACCAGTAGTGCAATTGCTGGATCATACAGTAGCTCCATTTTCAACTTTTTGAGGAACCTTCATACAGTTTTCCAGAGTGGCTACACCAGCTATGAGTTCCCCCCAACAGTGTAGGAGGGTTCTGCTTTCTCTGCATCCTCGCCAACACCTGTCCTTTACTGACTGGTTAATTTTAGCCATTCTGACTGGTGTGAGGTGGTTATCTCACTGTGGTTTTGATTTGTATTTTCCTGATGCCGAGTGATGTTGAGCACATTTTCATGTGTCTGTTGGCCATTTGGATGTCTTCTTTGGAGAAATGTCTGTTCATGTCTTCTGACCACTTCTTGATTGGATTCTTTGTTCTTTGGTGTTGAGTTTCATAAGCTCTTCATAGATTTTGGATACTAGCCCTTTATCTGATATGTCATTTGCAAATATCTTCTCTCATTTTGTCCATTTTCTTTTGGTTTTGTTGACTGTTTCTTTCGCTGGGCAAAGCTTTTTATCTTGATGAAGTTCCAGTAGTTCATTTTTGCCCTTGCTTCCCTTGCCTTTGGAGATGTTTCTAGGAAGAAGTTGCTGCAGCTGAGGTGGAAGAGGTTGCTGCTTGTGTTCTCCTCAAGGATTTTGATGGACTCCTTTCTCTCATTGAGGTCTTTCATCCATTTGGAGTCTGTTTTTGTGTGTGGTGTAAGGAAATGGTCCAGTTTCATTTTTCTGCATGTGGCTGTCCAATTTTCCCAACACCGTTTATTGAAGAGACTATCTTTTTTCCATTGGACATTCTTTCCTGCTTCATCAAAGATCAGTTGACCATAGACTTGAGGGTCTATTTCTGGGCTCTGTATTCTATTCCACTGATCTATATGTCTGTTTTTGTGCCCGTACCATACTGTCTTGATGATTATAGCTTTGTAAATAGAGCTTGAAGTATGGAATTGTGATGCCAACTTTTTCACATTCTTCTGACTATTCAGGGTCTCTTCTGATTCCATATAATTTTAGGATTATTTGTTCCCTTTCTTTGAAAAAGTCGATGGTATTTTGATAGGGATTGCATTAAATGCATAGATGGTTCCAGGTATCATAAACATTTTCACAATATTTGTTCTTCCAATCCATGAGCATGGAATATTTTCCCATTCATTTGTTCTTCCTCAATTTCGTTCATGAGTAGTTTATAGTATTCTGAGGACAGATTCATTGCCTCTTTAGTTAGATTTATTCTTAGCTATCTTATGGTTTTGGGTGCAATTATAAATGGGATTGACTCTTTCACTTCTCTTTCTTCTGTCTTATTGTTGGTGTATAGAAATGCAACTGATTTCTGTGCATTGATTTTATATCCTGACACTTCACTGAATTTCTGTATGAATTCTAGCAGTTTTGGAGTGGAATCTTTTGGGTTTTTCACATAAAGTATCATATCATCTTCAAAGAGGGAGAGTTTGACTTCTTCTCCATCAATCTGAATGCCTTTTATTTCTTTTTGTTATCTGATTGCTGAGGCTAGGACTTGGAGGACCCCTTTCAATATTTCCTATAGGGCTGGTTGGTGTTTGCAAATTCTTTTAGTTTTTGTTTGTCCTGGAAGCTTTTTATCTCTCCTTCTATTTTCAATGACAGCCTAGCTGGATATAGTATTCTTGGCTGCGTACTTTTCTCATTTAGTGCTCTGAATATATCATGCCTGCCCTTTCTGGCCTTCCAGGTCTTTGTGGATAGGTCTGATGCCTATCTAATATTTCTACTGTTGTATGTTACAGACCTCTTGTCCCAAGCTGCTTTCAGGATTTTCTCTTTGTCACTAAGACTTGTGAGTCTTACTCTTAGATGATGGTATGTGGACCTATTTTTATTGATTTTGAGGGGGGTTTTCTGAAACTCCTGCATTTAGATGCTTGTTCCCTTCCCCAGATTAGGGAAGTTCTCTAGTATAATTTGCTCCAATATACCTTCTGCCTCCCTCTCTCTTTCTTCTTCTTCTGGGATCCCAGTTATTCTAATATTGTTTCATCTTATGGTATCACTTATCTCTCAAATTCTCCTCTCATGGTTCAGTAGTTGTTTATGTCTCCTTTTCTCAGCTTCTTTATTCTCCATCATTTGGTCTTCTATATCACTAATTCTCTCTTCTGCCTCATTTATCTTAGCAGTAAGAGCCTCCATTTTTTATTGCAGCTCATTAATAGCTTTTTTGATTTCAACTTGTTTAGATTTTAGTTCTTTCATTTCTCCAGAGAGGGGTTTTATTTCTCCAGAAAGGGATGCTCTAGTATCTCCCATGCTTTTTTTGAGCCCAACTAGCACCTTGATAATTGTCATTCTGAACTCTAGTTCTGACATCTTACTAATGTCTGTATTGATTAGGTCCCTAGCTATCGGTACTTTTTTTTTTTTTTAAGATTTTATTTATTTATTTGACAGAGAGAGAGATCACAAGTAGGCAGAGAGGCAGGCAGAGAGAGGAGGAAGCAGGCTCCCTGCGGAGCAGAGAGCCCGATGCGGGGCTCGATCCCAGGACCCTGAGATCATGACCTGAGCCGAAGGCAGCGGCTTAATCCACTGAACCACCCAGGCGCCCCTATCGGTACTTTTTTGAGGTGAGTTTTTCTGCCTTGTCAGTTTATCCAGAGAAGAATAGATGAATGAAATAACAAAATACTAAAAGGGTACCAACAACCCCAGAAAAATTTACTGTAAACAAATTAGAAGAGACCTGAAACTGGAGGGAGAAGAAAGGGGGAAAAAAATAAAGGGAAAAAATATATATACATACTGTGTGTGTGTGTGTGTGTGTGTGTGTGTGTGTGTACACACACATACATACATACTGGTGAGTATAACAGAGTCATCCACTTGATTTTGGGTGTATTTTGGTCTGTTAGAAGAGAATGTCTCCCAAAATTTTAAAGAAGGGAAAAAAAAGAAGAGAATGTCTCCCAAAATTTTAAAGAAGGGAAAAAAACACACAAATAAGGGCAAACATGATGAAGGGATGGAATAGGACTATAAAGATGAAAATTTAAAAAGATTTTTACAAAGAAATTGATAAGATAAGAAGTTCATTGAAAAAAGAAAAAAAAAAGGAAAGAATGTGATCAAGCTGGAGACTAGAACAAAACCATATGCAAGATTTAGGTTATATTTTGATCTGTTAGAGGAAACTCTATTCCAAAATTTTGAAGGAAGAAAAAACTTATATGTATACAAAAATAAGGTTAAATAAAATGTGGGGATAGAATATGACTATAACAATGAAAATTTTTAAAGATTTTTAAAAAGGTATTGAGAAGATAAAGTAGTTAAATAGGTTGAAATAGGAAAGAGGAAAAATTAAAAAAGAATAGAATTAGAAAAAAATAAAATTAAAAATATTTAACTTTGAAAGACTAAAGAATCATGGGGAAAATACCATGAATTCTATGTGTTATATTCCCCTTTCACTGGTGTTCTGCAGTTCTCATTGATTAATGAACTTGGTCTTGGCTGGATGTTCTTGCTGATCTTCTGGGGGAGGGCCCTGTTGTAGTGATTCTCAAATGCCTTTGCCTGAGGCAGAATTGCACCGCCCAGGTGCCAGGTTAAGTAATTGGCTCAGTTTTGCTCTCAGGAGTTTTTTTCCCTAATGCTTTCCATACAGCTTTGGAGGGCAGGAATGAAAATGGCAGCCTCTTAATCTCCGACCCGGAGGAGACAAGAACTCAGGGTTCCACTCCTCAGTGCGCCCTCAGAGAAATGTTCTCAATCCCTCCCGTCTCCCTTGCCTCTGGCCGCACTCCGAGCTCACCCAGCCGGTGACTGAGAGTTTCTATCTCTGGTGCACAGCTCTGTTTGGCGTCTCCAAACCCAGCAGATTCCTGCCGGGCACTCCCGTGCCACCCCCTCCCCGCCCCCGCCCTGGCTTAGCCTTTGGATTGATGTCCCTCAGTAGAGCAGACTTCTAAAAGTTTGGATTTTGTGTTCCACTGCTCTACCACTTGCCGGGAGCTGGCCCCTCCCTCCGCGGTCTCTGTTCCCTTATATCGCCTCAGATTCACTTCTCCACGAGTCCTACCTTTCAGAAAGTGGTCGATTTTCTAGTTCTAGAATTGTTGCTCTTCTTCTCTCCGATCTCCTGTTGAGTTCGTAGGTGTTCGGAATGGTTTGATTCCTATCTAGCTGAACTCCTGGTACCAGACAAATTTAGGTCTCCTACTCTTCTGCCATCTTGCTCCTAAAAGTTCCTCTTTTTTTGAAGTGAAAACTTTCAATCCACTAAGAAAACTGATTTCATACCCAGAGAGATGAATTAAATATATCCACATGCACTTGATGTATCAAAATTTGGTTAGTAAGAGGTGAATAATTGGAACCACTTTCCCTGTCTATTCAGAACAGTGGGCTTCATTATAGTGTCACTGCTCATGATAAGATTCTGCGACAGCTTTGCGATATGCTGTGTCATTAACTTAACAGAAGAGGCCTCTGTTGAAAGGCAGGCAATACTGTAGTAGAGGCCTAGCTAGAAACTACCCCTGAAAAAGCCCCTTTTCAAAAGGCACGTGTAGGCCATTCAAAAGACACAATTATAAGTGGTCAATGTATGAAGGAAAATGGAAAGCTTCATTAATATTCAAAGGATGAAAATGAAAATGACTCCCAGATGCCATTTTAGATTATCAAATTAACAAGATTTGTAAAAATCATACTTAAGGGTAAAGCATGCTGGGAAATCTCATGGACTGCCAGTAAGAGAATAAATTGGCTCATCTTTTCCACAAAAGCAATAGAAGAATGTGCATCAAAGGCCCTAACAATTCATTTGAGTGGCCATGCCTTTGGGAATCAGTAATATAGTGCTAGAATGTCATCCTTGAAAGAATTCAGAAAAGAGGAGTAAATCTTCTTCACACAAAGATATTCATTGCAGTACTAATAATGATAGGAAAAATTATGAACACCTGAATGTTTAATCATGAAGGTTTCAGTTATGAAAATATACATGGTATGATATGTTTTATAAGCATTTAAAATACTTATTAAGTTCTAACAACGTAGGGAAAATATGACATATGGTAAGTGATACAATATTATTCTACTATGTTAAAATATGTGTATGTCTAGAAAAAAAAAAAAAAGACCAGCAAGTGCCAAAAGTTAAAGTGGTCATCTCGAATTGGCAGGGCTGTGGTGATCCCGCACCACGCCTTCTTTATACTGTTCTCTAGTTTCCAGAATGGATGGGCATCATTCCAAAAATACGAATTAAAGAAATTTTTCAATAAAAGAAGGACGTTCCTTTTGATAATTTTTGGTTATGGTTATATCCCTGCATTCCAGGGAAATGGACCAAGACATCCAGCTGCAGTTAGCTCGTCATTCAATACTGTTTATTAAGAACCTACTGCATGTCAAGCCCTGGGAATGTGAGAGGAGAGCAGACCCAGGCTGGCCCTCATCCAGCTTATGGTCCCAGGGAAAATACAGCACATTAGTTTGCTAGGACTACCATCACACAGTAGCACAGACTGAGTGGCTTAGAAAAATGGAAATTGATTTTCTCAGAATTCTGAAGGCCGGAAGTCTGAGATGATGTTGACACCGTTGGCTTATTCCTGGGTCTTTCTCCTTGGCTGGTAGATGGCCAATTTCTCCCTGGGCTTTCTTATCATTAGAACTGTGTCTGTGTCCAAATTTCCTCTTTTTATAAGGACACTAGTCATATTGGATTAATGTCCACCCTCTTGACCTCTTTTCAGTTTGATTATCTCCTCAAATACCCTGTCTCCAAATACAGTCAGTTTCTGAGAGGTCACAGAGACTGGTGGTTAGAACTTCAGCATGTGAATGTGAAGGTGACAAAAACTCAGCCCATAACATAGCAATTAAACAACACTGGCATCAACAAGAGTACTGGATAGGCCGAGATCAAAGACTAGACCTTGTGCTCTGAGCCCTACCGGTCACCTCTAGGGAGTGGCGTTGTGTTCACTGCCCTATAACGCTTGCTGCGTTCCATGGTTCCTTTTCAGTGCTTTTCTATGTTTTGTGGCTTTTTTATTTAACAGGTTGACAGGAATAAAACGAATTTTCATTCAGTTAAGATGAAACACAACTGACATTTTAAATCTATCTTCTTTTCAGAGTGTCAGAGAATGAATATTTTTTCTTTGATGCCTGGTATTACAAAGTCATTCATTATCTTTCAGGGAACAGATTGGGTTGTGAATTGATACCTGCTGAGTTCCCAGATGAGCATATGTCATGATTCCCAAAAAGGGGGCTAGGCTGGTTCTAAGTCTCCAGACCTGTAAACAAACAGAGGTCTGGGGAATAAACTCTGTCCAGTCTAATTACTTCTCTGTGACTCATTCTTGACACTTTTCAAAATTCAGAACAATTTTATATAGTGCCATATGTAGAGTCTACCTAATTCCCTATCTACTTCCCAAACCTGTATTTGTTTTGCTCACAAATCCTTCATGGCATGTGGCAGGCTATAAGTAAATTCATTAAGTTCATTTTAAATTCAGAAAACTAAAACAGATCCTTGAGGCTGGAGAGACCACGGTTGGAAAATGTTGGTTACATTGCATTCATACAGCTCATTGCCCCTCTGTTGCGGGAACAGACAGAATCTGACATAATTATTTGAAAAGCACTACAAAATGGGTATGGCCTCATGGGGAAGGCCTGCGCTCTGAGGGTAGGAGCACCCTTACCACCACCGGCTGGATCATGCAGCTGAAATGAGTGAACCGTGAGCCCTTGGGATAATGTCCGGTGCACAGTGACACATACAATATAATATTATGAGAGCTGGTGTTACTAGACTTTGCAGAGCAGACTTTCTGTTTGATGGGATCCTGCTCTCTCAGCCCTTTCCCATCTGTTGAGGTCTCCATGACAAATCTGAGCTCTTCTGTTAATTTCATTCTAATAAGGTAAATACTTGACCTCTTAACGATTTGAAGTGCAGCCTTTGGCTGGCCGCATCCACACAACTACAGCGATTCCCCTTTCTCTAACTAGCAAAACTAAAATTTGTACAACTTTCTGATGTTCTTCCTTGAACTTGTAGGCATGTTGTTCCTTTGAATTCCTCCAGGTCATCTGTGAATAATCTCCTATGGTACAGTCACTCTCCCTGCTCGCTTCCTCTGAAGTTCATGTGCAAGGCTTATGGGACACAGTGTCTTCCCATTTCCGTGCTATGTTGCTGCTCTTCCGGGTTTGCAATGCCTTCATTCCTCTTCAATGACATTGTCCCTCCTTGATTTCTAAATTGGACCCCAAACCTCTAGGATCTTACTGTTTTTTATTTTTTTGCCTGGTCCCTGATTAAAACCTACATATCTTTCTCATTATGTTTATTCACCCCTTTGAATTATTGCTTGTAAAATGTGATTGTGCCTTTTGCATTTCTGCTAGATTGTAGGATCCTTGACAATGAAGCATGTGTCCTTGAATTCTTTTTTTTTTTTAAGATTTTGCTTATTTATTTGACAGAGAGAGATCACAAGTAGGCAGAGAGGCAGGCAGAGAGAGAGAGAGAGAGGAGGAAGCAGGCTCCCCGCAGAGCAGAGAGCCCGATGTGGGGCTCGATCCCAGGACCCTGAGATAGTGACCCGAGTGAAGGCAGAGGCTTAACTCACTGAGCCACCCAGGCGCCCCATGTGTCCTTGAATTCTTTTGTAGTTTATCCTACTGTTTTTGTATGAGTATAGTGCTTTTGCTTACATTGTCTTCTTACTACCTTCTCCCTCAATCCCAGTTACTCTTCTCTATGTTGTAACCGGGCCGTTCTAGCTGGTTTCCTTATAGTGAAATGACACCATCCGGAGTGTTTTCTGTCCTCTAGTATCTTGTATCCTCAAGTATCTCCTGCTACTTGTTTCACTTTTCTTTGTTGCCCAATCTATTTACATATCATTCCAGTGAAATTAAAGAGTAGAAATGTTTTGGGGCACCTGGCTGGCTCAGTCGGTATAGCGTATGACTCTTGATCTTAGGGTCATGAGTTCAAACCCCACAATGGGCATGGAGTCTACTTAAAAAAAAAAAAAAAGTTGCAATGTTTCCTAGAATATGCAAAGGGGGAGAAAAGGCAAAGTGGTCCACGCCAGGTAAAACTGAGCCCTTCGTCTTTGTGGTCCTCACAGTATTCTTTAACACACTTTCTTTGCGTACCTTTTACTTCCTTTTCTCTTTATTGGGCCATAAGACCATGTTCTATTAGTTTTGTTACTCTTCAGCACTTGGCATTTTACTTGGAACATACTAAGTGCCCAGTAAATGTTTGAAGAAATGAAAGATTGAACTTACCCATGAAAATGGTAGTGCTTGCACTAGATTCATCTGTTTTCCAAAAACCTAGCTTTAGGCTAATACTTGAAAGTATGGAAGCCAGAAGGCTGTGATTAGTATCCCAGATCCACAGTTTACTAGCTGATGACAGAGGGCAAATGATCTCTTTAAGAGTAGTTTATTCATATATAAAATGCATGCATTGTCAGAATTTTAATACTTAGACCAGTACTCAGTATACCATAAATACTTAAGAAATTTAGCTATAATTATTATATTAAAATGATAGTAAAATATATTGACAATTACTTATACAAAGAGATAAGGAAAATAACTGTTATACCGTTGTCACCAACTTGCTTTTATTTTGTATTTATTTATTTATTTATTTATTTATTTATTTATTTATTTTTAAGTAAACTCTACCCCTAACATGGGGCTTGAACTCATGACTCTGAGTTCAAAGGTATGCTCTACTGACTAAGTCAGCCAGGTGCTCCCCCGACCAACCTGTTTCTATTGAATACTTGGGATTTGACTCAGTTCTCCAAAGGCTATGAATTATTTACCTGCCAGTTACTGGACCTAGGTTTAGGGATTGAGAAAGAGAAATTTTATCCAGGTAGGTAACTGGTGATATGAATATCTGGAAATGTATTCATTATTAAATTTTCAACTTAAAATATAAATATTTTTGTAAAATAAAGATAACATAAACTTTATCATCTTAATAATTTTTTAAAAGATTTTATTCATTTATTTGAGAGAGAGAGAACAAGTGAGCAGTGGTGGGGAGGGGCTGAGGGAGAGAATTTTCAAGCAGACTCCCTGCTGAGCATGGAGACTCATGTGGAGTCGATCTCATAATGCTGAGATCATGACCCTGAGATCATTACTTGAGCTAAAACCAAGAGTTGGCCGCTTAACTAACTGAACCTCCCAGGCACCCCACCAACTCAACCATTTTTAAATGTGCATATCAGTGACATTAAATCTGTCCACACCATCATGCAGCCCTCACCACCATCCATCTCCAGACTTCTTCTCAACTTCCAAAATGGAAACTATATCCATCAAACAATAACTCTTTACTCCATTCATACTCCAGCCCCACCAACCACCATTCTACTTCCCATCTCTATGAACCTCACTACATTGGGTTTCTCATTATTTAAGTGGGATCATACAGTATTTGTCTCTTTGTGTCTGGCTTATTTCACTTGGCCTGTCTTCAGGGCTCATCTGGGTTGTAGCATGTGTCAGATTGCATTCCTTCTTAGAGCTAAAAACAATTTTTTTATTTTAATGGTTACAAAACATTCCCTTTCTGTTTTGTATCTTTAGGTGTTTCCCCTTTTTAACAACTCTGCTAATGAAAGTTGGGTTCAGTCTTTAAACGTACCCAGATTTTCTTGGCCCTAACATAATAATGGAAGGAAATGTCATTAAAAACATGTCTTTTTGCTTTTATCAGAAATAAATGTATTTTAAGATGCATTTAAGATTTTGTTTTAGAAACAAGGGAAATGTTCAAATGTGTGGCTTTGTTGTTCTCTTTCAGCAATGATTACCACATCGTATTGGCCAGTGTATTCACTAACCATAAAAGGACAAAAATGTGCATTTCCTTGATAATATTGAGAATGAGTTGGCAAGTGATCTCTGAGCTTTGGGATGGGCTGAAAGGTGAAATGGAAGATGTTTTAACCTGCCAAGACTTGAGTTCAAGTCCTTAAAACTGTTTCTTTTCCAATAATTGCTAAGAATTTTAATTGTAAAACTGAATAAGGAAGCTTCTGGCATTTATTTTATTTCAGACAGCAGACTATTGATGAGAAAAACAGTGAGACATCAGATGAGAAAAACAGACAACAATCTTGGTAGTTTAAAATATAATTTTCAGTATGAATAGGGCTCTGATAAAGAGCCTGGGAACTTCAAAGCATATGGATGTCCTCTTTTTCTTGTAGGGAAGGAAACTTTTCATTGGGTTTTATTTTATTGACCCAGGTAGAAGAAACATTTTTATATTCATTATTCATATGCCCTGCCTAGCACAAAAATTATTTAATAAGTTTAGAGAATATTAAAGCATAATTTAATAAATCTGAATATAAATTCTTATCTTTTAAAACATTTTATTTATTTATTTGAGAGAGAGAGAGAAAGGGAGATAGCGGGAGAGAGCATGAACAGGGAGGAGAGGAAGAAGCAGGCTTCCTACTGAGTGGGGAGCCCAATGTAGGGCTTGATCCAGGACTCCAGGATTATGATCTGAGCCGAAGGCCGACACTTAACTTACTGAGCCACCCAGGCACCCCATCTAGTCTTTTATTGTTGAGGCACTGATCTTAACTCTGAAAAGGCGAACAGAAACCTTCATGAACAACATAAACTCTGATGATGGTGAGGAAATAGCTCAGAGCTTCTCAGATGGCAATGGCTTTGTCTTATCTATCTGGGCTGGTCATTTCAATCCTTTATTGTAGTTAGGATTTTCTTGGCCCATAAATTGAGTAACCATATGTTGTAGATTTTCTGGAACAGCCCCAATTTAAAATATTCTTTCCTGTTGTTAGACCATGTGTCAGACCATGTGTTCTGATATTTTTATGGAAAATGTGGTCAGCTTACCCATAATTTTCAATAGTTCCCTAATGGACCTTTTCTTCCAGGTCCCCAGAGGAATCTGTGTCTGGGTTGGGGTATGAGTTCTACCCATTCTGTAAGAGTCAGCAGATGTCTTTGCATCTCTGTGAAGTCCAAACTGCCTTCCGCAACCATTTCCAGAAACTTGCCCTCTTCATTTCCTACACCATCCGCAGAATGCCACATCCTATCTAGCATTTGGCTGTACATGGTCTTATGTTGTTGTTATTGTTATATGTGGGTAAGTTTTATCTCCTACATTGTACAGCCTGGAGGAAAGGAGCATCACCTTGATTTCTCCCACAACCTCCCCACTGCATCACACAGTACTGGGTATAGAGCAGGTCCCATTTTAAAATAAGAAAAAAAAGATTCATTGAATTTTTTATTCAGAGAGAGAAACCCCTTTGAAAATGTCTTTACCTGAACCCAACAATGAACCTGTATGTATTAGGCTATTAGTTAAATCCTCACCACATCCTTGTCAGAATTCAAACTGGTGGCTCAGTCAGTTGAGCGTCTACCTTTTGCTCAGGTCATGATCCCAGGGTCCTGGGATCCAGCCCTGCATCATGTTTCCTGCTCAGTGGGGAGCCTTTATCTCCCTCTCCCTCTGGCTTCCCCCCAGCTTATGCTTTCTCTCTCTCCCAAATAAATAAATAAAATTTTCAAAAAAAGAAAAAAAGAATCCAAATGTAGATTTTCGGCACCAGATTCCTATTCTAAGGTATTTGATAATAACTAAGTAAACATATATTTGAGGGAAGAGAGGAGTAGAAACCCAGCCCTTGGGTTCTCATATGTGCTAAGTGCAAATGTTAAGTGTTATGACTTCATTATTTTGTCTCAGACATAGTTAGACATAGAATTCCATAATTTCGTTTTCAGGCATCCCTTCCTTTTTGTCCCCTCACCACGGAGGCCCATCCCAACCTACATAACCAATTGTCCGAGGGGAGTTGCTTGTGAGGGAGACATGAGATGATTGCTACCAAATCCACATCTCTCTCTCTCTCTCTTGCTCTTGCTCTCGCTCTTTCTTTTTTAGTCGAGAGAGAGAGTGAGTGAGAGAGAAAGAGCATATGCAGAAGAAGAGGGAGAAGCAGTTTCCCCACTGAGCAGGAAGCCCAACACAGGGCTTGATCCCAGGACCCTGGGATCATGACCTGAGTAGAAGGCAGGTCATCACTGCCTTAACTGACTGGGCCCCTCAGGCTCCCCTCCCCATCTCCTGAAGCAGCTTTTTTTTGCACTCCAGCCAACTATTTGCAAATAGGTGGTATAAGATAGGAGTAGGGTGAAGACATGGGAAGTCTGGGGACACTCGGGTAACACCAGGCATCAGGAAACATTTTCAAAATATTCATAGCAGACGAGATGGAGTAGGTTGGGTTGGGAACTCCTGTGGCCTGGATTTCAGAGAACGTGTTATTCAGATCTGTTAGTCCCAAGGTCCTGCGGAATCTCTGTAAGGACTTTCATTGGCTTGCCTCTATCACACCTCCTTCCCAAGACCTGATTCCTGTCAGTATGAACACTCATCTTTTTTCCAAGTAATTGGAATGTGTAAAAGAATTTAATTACCCACATGTATACATATAATGCATTAGATTTATGAAAGTTATTTAAGTACTTGGGGAAGGTTTTTCTCATTAGGTTATAAATGTGCTCTGCAGGCACTTAAAATGTTTAAAATAAAAACTGACTCTGTTAAATTTATAAACGCCATTTAAAATGTTTAAGGGGATGTAATTATCCAAGTTTGTAAATGATATTGATTGTTTCATTTAGTTCCTTTGCCAATAGCTAACCAAATATTAATCAAAGAAAAGTGAGAGCATTATTCTTAATTTGCATAGCAAGATTACTAATTTAAACTCAAGGAAAACTAGATTTTTAATCCTGTAACTTAAAAAAATGGAATATCAATTTGATATCCCAGTACGTATAAATAGCTTTTTCTACTCCTAAAGATTTCTTTTCTGTCCAAGTCATAAAAAACAAACAAGTAAGTGTCTGATAATATCAAAAGACAGACCCTAAATACGTTTACATGTAGGGATGCTTGGTGACTCAGTTGGTTAATCATCTGCCTTTGGCTCAGGTCATGATCCCAGAGTCCTGGGAGAGAGTCCGCATCAGGCTCCTTGTTCAGCAGGGAGGCTGCTTGTCCCTCTGCCTGCCGCTCCCCCTGCTTGTGCCCTTCTCTCTCTCTCTCTCTCTGTCTCTCTGAGACAAATAGACACATAAATAAATCTTATTAAAAAATTTGTCGACATGACCCCTTATTGGCCACAGTCTCTTTGCTTCTTATGGCCCTGAAATGTCTGGAATATAAATAATCCATAAGAGCCTTCTTTAATCTAAGGAAGGGAATTACTTGCACTTTGAAACTTTCCTGTTACATGCAAATTTCCTTCAACTATCAGGCATGTAATATGGAATATGTTCGTATTATGAAATGGAATTTGTTCCCTTGACTTGTAAATGACCTATGTTAACTCAAGCCTCTTACTACACAAGTTACAGAGACTCTTCAGAGCTAGAAAAATATCTCATATCTGGTACCCCTCCTTCTCCCCCACACTTAGCTTCTCTTCTTGGGGCAATGCAAGTGAAATAAAGAATGGGGATGCCAACAGATGCAAATACAAATGCAAAACCTAACTAATGTCATTGCTATTGGAAACACTGAAACTGTCCACCGCTCTTTCTTGACTTCTGGACTGTGCACTGCTCATATAAAATCACAAGTGAATCCACTACCATAGCACAGGGACACCATACCTGATAAGGTGCCCGGCCAGACTCAAGAGCCTCTTCCCTGTACTTGCTCTCTTCTCACCACACTGACCATGCCTTAGCAGAAAGCCTACATCAGGGCCAATCGTGATCATCTTACCTTTAGACAGCAATGTCTTTTTTTTTTTTTTTTTTTTTTGCTTTGGAGGCTTCTTGCTATTCCTACTTTTGTTAAGGGAAAAAAGTACCTCTGATTCTGGATCAGCCCACTGGGAGAGTAACCTGTTACTGCGGACAAAAAAATACAAAAACAAAAATTACCATATACAAGGACTGTATCAATGTGTATGAAGACTTTCTTTCTATTATAAAACCTCAGTAAAATGCATAAATGAATTGGATATTTGGATGCTAAAGCTAATACAAGGTGCAATTCCACTGCGTCATCTTGGAGTCGAAACTTCTCTATTTAATCAGGCTCCTTTATCCCTTGGCTGCCTTTATTAAAAGTCTGTTAGGGGTGCCTGGGTGGCTCAGTGGGTTAAAGCCTCTGCCTTCAGTTCAGGTCATGATCTCAGGGTTCTGGAATCGAGCCCCGCATTGGGCTGTCTGCTTGGCGGGGAGCCTGCTTCCCCCTCTCTCTGTCTGCCTCTCTGCCTACTTGTGATCTCTGTCAAATAAATAAATAAAATCTTTTTTAAAAAAGTCTATGTTATATGTTTAGAATAAATAGTCCTAATAAGGAGGCCACTATTTGTTCTTCTTTATACACTGGGATTTCAAATAGGAGTTCATTTTTAGAAAGGATGCTCTGCTAAGGAAAGTTTGGAAAGCCACTGATTTACATCCTGCTAAAAGCCTCTTACTTTTCCTCTAGATTTCAGTCATTGCTTTCTTTATCTTTTGTAGCCCAGCACCACCACCACCACCAACATACTCATTTTCCTGAAGATTTCATATTTCCTCCCTCTTCAATAATCTATAAAGTCTCCTTGTAGACTACTAACCTAAATTCAGTGTTTCCAGCCTGGCTTTCTAAGGCTTTCTGACCTGACTTTAGCTTATGCAAATATGTTTTTTCTTAGTCACCTGCACAGACTCTTGAGTCTGGGAAAGGTCACTGTGCCCCTGCTTCCTTGCTTACTGCCCTTGACAGATCTTGTTAATTCTCCTGCACTGGGCCCCCACCCATCTGGAGGTGGCCTGAGGAATGAGGCCCATTTGCCATCAGCCCTTCTCTACACCCCAGTGCATTCTGCATCTTGGTTCACTGCATCCTTAAATCTGAGATTCTTCCCCTCCCTGCTTTACCTGCCCTACTTCCTCGCTAATCTTCACAGTCCACAGACCTGAAGACCCTTTATTACCTTCCTGAGTTCATGACGATCCCTTCTGCCCACAGGCTTCTATTTAATTTTGTCTAATTGTGCTTTCTTTGTTCTATGGTCTTCCCACAAGGATCACGAACTTCTCTATTTCTTCACAAGCTTGTGATGACCATGGGCCTCTATCCTTAAAGGGTGGGTGGAATTCTTGGCTGCAATTTCAAGTCCTGAATTTAGTCTCAGTCCTGTCCCTCACTGATTCTGCATTTCTACCCAAATCACTTAAACTTTCATAGTCTGATTTTCCCCTCTGTAAAAATGGGAATAATAAAATCTGCTGTGTTTTAGAATACAGTGATCATGGGCAGAGCGGTCTGCTGCTGGTTGAGGCTAGCTATCTTACTGGAGTCACCACGGATGAAGAACTGATTACTGAGTTGTTCTGGTTTAGATACCCAATCTTATTAACCCACCCAGAGCCAATGGGTTGTAAGAATCTGACTCCTGAGATGATAGCTCACAAGGGACTGGTGGTTCTTTTTGCTTCATTTCTACATTTTCTTTCTAGATCACTTCTCTAATCCTAAGCACTATTTGTCCTTACACACCAGTGACCAACAAATGTCCATGGCAGCCTGGATCTCTCTACTAAGCTTCATTGCCATGAGTCTAAACGGCCACTTGACATTTCCCCTGGGAGATCTCACATGCTTCTCAAATGTGGCATATTCAAACTGTACTCTCATTCACTCTGTAACATCTACATTCCCACCCAGAGCCACAGCAAATCTATCCCTTGTTTATCCTTCTTCATTTTAGTGAATGGATGGCACCTCTTCAACCCAGTCGCTTAGGCTGGTATCTGGGAACTGCGCCTCCCACACATCCAGTTTATCACCGAGGTCTAGTAGTCCTATTCCAAAACATATCACAACTCTGTCCCCTTCTTTCCACTGCCACCATTCTTGTCCATATTACCATTACCCCTTGACTGGATTATTGCAAAATTCTCTGACCTGGTCTCTCCGTTTCTACTTTAATTCTCCCTCTGACCCATTCTTTCCATAGCAACCAGAAGGATCTTTTTGGACCACAGATGTCATCCTATCCCATTTTTTCTTTATATTTTGTACAAAATAACTCCATCTCCAAGTGGCCTCTGCGGTCCTTTGTGATCTGGTCTGCTTCCCTTTCCAGGTCATTCCTTGGGGTCCTCTCTCCCCCTTCCAATCTGTGTGGGCTCTTCTGATCCTCAAACACACCAAACTCTTTGCTGCCTTCTGCCTGACAGCTTTCTCTTCATTACATTGGCTGGTTGACTCCTGGTTCCACATGAAGTATCAGAAAAGCCTCTCACTCCCTTAGTCTAATGTAGCACTGAGCCCAAGATGCCGTTGTGGTTTTATCTGTGTGATTACTTGTTTGTCTGTCTCCTCTGGACTATAACATGGGGGCAGGAACTGCTTACCGCTCTGTGGTACCGGCCAGGTAGTAGGGGCCCAGTAAGTCTTTGATGAATGAGTACTTATTTGTTCACTTTACAGCGATTCCTCTCCAGGATGTTCCTTTTCCTGATGCCTGCAAAGCTGGCCCAAGGAAAAGTACTTGCATGATAAACATTGACAGAACCAAAATATTTGCACGGTATCAGGAAAAACTGGGTCCCATGAACTTCCCCACTCTCATCTCATATGAGCATCCGTCTTGATTAGATTGTGCTGGATAAACATTACTCATTTCTTCCTCCCCAGCTCTTCAGCTTCTCTGCCCTACTAATAACATTCTTGTGATTATGAGCCATTGGGTTGTTTCAGTCAGATCACAATACCATCGATTGGGTAATAGAATTACTCTGCCACTAATAACAGTAATCACAACCATGAACATTCATATCATACTTTATGATTTTCTAAGTGCTTTTAATGTGCATTACCTCCTTTAATCTTAGAGTCCAGGCCTGGAGACACATCTGCAACCTCAGCTGATTTGGATGGATCCCAAGCTTTGTCTGAAGCAACTTCTCTGCTGTCTTTCCATCACTGAAGGAAGGGCTGCTTCAGCAGAGGGCTGATGTGGGGCTTTTTCATTTTGACTTTGGGTAGTTCCATCCAGAGACGGTGAACTTCTCCCCACCACATCCTCAAATTCTGGAGACTTTTACTATATATGGCCCCCAGTATACCAAATCTCATTACTCCTAAGGTTGTTAAGACCAATAAATGAGGTAATGGTGATAACAAATACTTGTTTTTATGCTTACAATGTGCTGGATTGTGTCCTAGATGCTCTACACACACACACACACACACACACACACACACACACACACACACACGGATTTGTTCAGTCCTCATGATGGTCCCGTCTTAGAAGCCATATGTAGCATTGTTGTACCCACTTATAAATGGAGAACTAAGAACCCAAAAGATTAGGTAACTTGTCTGCTTGGAAATAACTGGGGAAGCTGGGACACGAACCCAGCGGACTTTCTAGACTCCATCTCAAAGACAGAGTTTTTGAATGTGAATGGTTATTCTTGCATCGCATTTGTTCTTTACACACATGATTCGTGAAAACAATTTTCGGACGTTAAGGAGCGCTCGCTGTGTGCCGGGCATGAAACTCAGCGCTGGAACACAGCTGTCTGGAGGGGAAGATGGGTTTGGACAAATGATCACCAGTGTGCTGTGTGTTACGAAGATGAAGGAATGCTGTGGGGTGGGAGCATAGAGCAGGGGACCGAGGCTCATGCGGGGCTCAGAGAAGGCCTCTGTGAGGAGAGGACATTTTACTTGAAGCCTGGAGGCCGTGCATACTTGGTCTACACAAAAGGGAGGAGGGAGACCACAGCAGGGCAGAGCGCGCCTTCCGTGACTCCCTAAGGAACTAAGAGAAGTCCTTGCTCAGCCCGAGTCTCTAGAGCAGAGAAACAAGTTGAGTGGGGTGATGCTGGAGAACAGAGGGCTTGGGACTTGGTATCTTATCTAAGGATCATAAGGATTTGGTGCTTTATTCTATGCGCCTTGGGCAGCCACTGAAAAATCTGAGGCATTCTGCAATGCTGCTGGGAAGAGAAGGCAGAGGTCAGGTGGGAGGTTGCTGCAGTCCCTCAGGAGAGGGAGGCTGCCTGGATGAGCAAGGGTGGGGGCAGCCGGGATCTAGGGAAGCAGATGTGGCCAAAACAGGTCTAGGAGGTAGAGTGAGCCGAACCTGGAGATTAACTGAATGTGGAGGATAAGGGAAAAGGATGAGTCAAGGTCTCTGACTTGAGTAAGGTTTGATCATGGAAATAGAAATGGACTTTAGAAATCGAAGCAGATGTGGGTGCAGGGATTGACAGAGTGATGGACTGAATTTCAGGGGTGTTGACACATTGGTGGATGTTTCCAGCAGGCACTTGGCTTGTACGGGTCAGGAGGGAGGAACTGGGCTACAGAATTTCTTTGACTCTAAAATGGACATTTTTCATATTTACTACTTCCAGAATTTGAATTGGCTTAAAAACAGTTTGTTTATTAAAAATAGTGTTTTAACAGTGAACTATAATTGGTGGTGTCTTAAAATAGACAATAGTCTATAAAATAATAATATTTTATAAAAACATAACTAATCTGTGTTTAGTGGTGTTTTGAGATATCAGGGAAGGAAAGCCTTTAAAACACGCTCAGTGCGCCTGTGTGGCTCAGTCAGTTAAACGTCTGCCTTCTGCTCAGGTCATGATCCCAGGTTCCTGGGATTGAGCCCCACAACAGGCTCCCTTCTCAGTAGCCCGCTTCCCCCTCTTTCTCTGCAGTTCGTTCTGCTTGTGCTCTCTCTCTGTGTCAAATAAATAAGTAAAACCTTTTATTTTGTTGTTTTGTTTGTTTGTTTTTGTTTTTTATTTGACAGAGAGAAAGAAATCACAAGTAGGCAGAGAAGCAGATGGAGAGAGGGGGAAGCAGGCTCCCTGCCAAGCAGAGAGCCCAATGCGGAGCTTGATCCCAGGACCCTGAGATCATGTCCTGAGCCAGAGGCAGAGGCCTAACCCACTGAGCCACCCAGGCACCCCTAAATAAATAAAATCTTAAAAAAAAAAACCCACAAAACACTCTTTTATCTTAAAAAAAAATTCCTATTTAGTGAGAGTAAAATTCAGCAGTGGCACTAATATTTGACACAAATGCCAAACTGGTAAAATTCAAGTAATGAAGCTTTAACCACAACTCTTAGGGGCTTGAGGTGTCTGTTCTTTCTAAGTCTAGACCATTTCTTGCTCCTGTTTCTACCTGTGACAGAATTTTGCCTCCATGTTAACTTGATTACCTGTCTCTGTCTCCACACTATAAAGGTATGCTTTGTCAACCTTGGAGAGAAAATGTGCTTTTGAAATTCAATCCATCATTCCTTTTCCCTGAGTGTAAAATGCTGAATGTTTTCCGGTAGCTGTGGCCATGTGTCCCATACCAAACCCCACCCCACAACCTGCCTCAGCCACACAGGTGGGGCAGGAGCTAAAGAAGGAATATCATTAGCGTAGGAGAAAAAAAAGACTTAGCAACATCCCTTTTCAAATCCTACATCGTTTAGTCCCTGGGTTGTTTTTTTGGCTGATATACTATCTTCCATTGTTAATTTGATATTCAGAACTGTGTATATAAACTTCCCAACTAGATTTTTGCTTAATAGGTGAGCCAACCACCATAGCATTTCCCTACAACCCTTGGTTCCAGAGTCTTTACCTGGCTTTCTCCTCCACTTCTACCAGATCATTCTGGATCCTTCAGTTAGGGCCTAGGTCTCATACAGACCACCACTTAGTACAACCCAAGCTCAAGAGAAATTTTTATTGCAGCAAAATATACATAGCATAAAATGTACCATCTTAACCATTTTGAAGTATACAAGTCAGTGGTCTTAAATAGATTCATCATACTATGCTACTATCACCACCATCCATCTCTCAAGGAAATGTACAACTTTTTTTTTGAAACGTACAACTTTTGTAAGTCATCCTGGTGCAGGGTTCATGCTATGCTTCTCCACATTTTTTCAATTTTAGTATGTGTGCTGCTGAGGCAAGCACCCTCAAAAAAACTTAAAAAAAAAAAACCTCAAAAACTTTAGTCCTAATTTGTCTATGAAGCTAGCATTCCCCTAATACCAAAACCAGATAAAAATCCTACAAGAAAATTACAGATCAATAGCCCTCATGAACATAGGTGCAAAAATCCTCAATAAAATATCAGCAAGTCGAATCCAACAATGTACAAAAAGAATTATATACCACAATGAAGTTGGATTTATTCCAGAAGTGCAAGGCTGGTTCAACATTTGAAAACAACTGGATTACAGCCAGTGTAATCCACTACATCAATAGCCTAAAGTAAAAAATCACATGATTATACTGATTGATGCAGAAAAAGCATTTGGCAAAATCTAACACCTATTCACTATGAAAAGTCTTCACAAAGTAGGAATAGAGAGGAACTTTCTCAACATGACAAAAAAAAAAAAGAAAGCATCTACAAAAACCTACATCAAACATCCTACTTAATTGTGGGAAACTATTCTTTTTAAGGTCAGGAAAAGTTGAGATGTCCTCCACACATTCCTAATTGACAACATACTGAAACAGTGCAATAAGACAATAGAAAGAAATAAAAAGCAAGCAGTTTGAGGAAAAGAACCAAAACAAACCTTTACTCAGAAACAAAGATAGATACCTCAAGTTCCTTTTAGAATTTGTAGACTTTCCTTATTGCATATTTGTTTTCTGTTTCAAAGATTTCTTCTCTTATTTTTATTATCACCTTCCTTCTATTTACTTGAGTTTAAGTTGCTGTTCTTTTTATAGCTTCTTGAGATGGAAACTAAAATCATGTAGACTTTCAATTTTTGTTCTCAAGTATATACACTTAAAGCTATGAATTTCCCTTTGAGCCCTGCTTTATCTGTACCCCAAATATCTTGATACGTCACATATTCATTATTATTCAGTTTTAAGCAGTTTATAATTTCACTGCATTTTTTTCTTAGACCTACAAGCTATTTAAAAATGTGTTGCTTAGGGGTGGTTGAGTGGCTCAGTGGTTTAAGCCTCTGCCTTCGGCACAGGTCATGATCTCAGGGTCCTGGGATCAAGCTCCGCGTGGGCTCTTTGCCTGGCGGGTAGTCTGCTTTCCCTCCTCTCTCTCTGCCTGCCGCTCTGCTTACTTGTGATCTCTCTCTCTGTATCAAATAAATAAAATTTTTTTAAAAATTTTAAAATTTTTTTTTTAAAATTTTAAAAATTTTAAAAATGTGTTGCTTAATTTTCAAACACGTGTGGGTTTTCTAGTTATCTTCCTACTCCTAATTTCCAGTTTGATTCCGCTGTAGTCAAAGAACACATTTTATATTATTTCACTCCTTAGGAATTGTTTGAGACTTGTTTTATGTCCTAGCAGATGGCCTATGTTGATAGGTGTACATATCTTTCACAAACAGCATGTATGTGGCAGTTGTTAAGTATAAAGTTCTGTGTATGTCAATTATGTCAATTTGGTTATTTTTGCTGTTCAGGTTTTCTATATTCTTGCTGATTTTTTGTCTGCATGTCCTATCAGCTATTCAAAGAGGTGCTAAAATCTCCTGTAATGATTGTTAATCTATGTCTTCTTTTAGTTCTGTCAACTTTGCTTAATATATATTGAAACCACGCTACATTTTCCACAGATTATTTATACATTGTAAATTATTAGACACATAAAAATTTAGGACTGTTTTGTCTTATATAAACCAATATTTTATCATTATGAAATGTCCCTTTTCAATCTCTAGAAATACTTCTTCCCCCAAAGTTTTTGTTGTCTGGTATTAATATATAGCTATACCAGTTTTCTTTTGGTTAGTGTTTGCATGGCACATATTTTTTTCTTTTTTCTTTAAAACTTTGTGTTTTTTTATCCAAAAGAAATTTTGGTCTTTTAATTGGAGTAATACTCTATTAACATTTAATATAATTATTGAAATGTTTATATTTACTATCTTGTTATGTTTCTACTTCTGTTCTTTGTTCCTTTATTTCTCCTTTTTTAATCCTTTTTTGGGGAGAAAGCATCAGTATTTTTTATTTTTCTATTTTTTTCCTTCCTGTTTTAGCTTACTGGTTATTAGCTTTTCAAGGTTCTGGATTATTTCACCTTTTTTTCCTAAAAGGAAGGCAGACGGTACAGATGAATCACCTTAGTCCTGTTGAGGATTGTTTTTAGGCTTTGTTAGGGTTGATCCTTTTGGGTTTACCTTCATTACCAGGCTATGTTCTTTCTGGAGTCTCAGTTGCCATACTGGCAAACTTTGACCTCCACCCTCAATTTCTTCAGTACCATTCTCCTGCAAAATCTTTGCACAGCACTGTAGCCAGCCGACCAGATTCTGCTTTCTGTTAGCTTTCCTACAGTCACAGCTGTGCTGGCGTAGCTTGGGAGTTAGCAAACATCTCAGTGGGAGATTGCTTCTAGCCTTCCAGGTTCACTTGTCTGCAATTCCCTCCTCTGTGAGATTTTACCACCTAAGTTCCAGCCACTTTGGCAGTTTTGAACTCCACTCTGTCTCCTCAGCCCAACAGAATAATAGAATAGGTGCCACGTACTCTATTCCCTGCCCTATGGATTGGGCCAAGGAGAATATGGAGCTCACCTTGGCGTGGTTACCTTCTCTTAGGGACGGTCTGCATTGGTTGCTCGTCAATGCCTTTACGTACTTGTGTTATATATTCTGTCCAGCTGTTAGTAGTTATTTTCAGCTGGATAGTTGGTTCATTACAAGCTACTCTATTATGGCTGGCTGGAATCAAACGTTTTCCTCTATTACAATTTGATACACTCTGTGTCATAAATAAAAAATCTAAAACAACTCGAGAGCTCTAAAATCTAAAAATCTAAAAGAACTCTACAATCATCGTCAAGTGTTTCCAACTTGGCATTCTGTTTAGACCAGATGCCCTTCCTTTCTCATCTTCAGTTCGGTTCTTTGGCAAGAGTTTTATATTTGGACTGAGAATGCCAAGGTTTGGCTTCTAGACTTCTATATAAGAGTGATCCTGGTGATCCTGGACAAATCTCTTCTTATTACCACTTTGGTTTTATCATTAGTCAGGGGGAATAGCCATTAATGCCTGCCTGCCTTAAGTCTTTTCAGGAACAAGCAGGACAAATGCTTGCCCTGTGTTCCTGACAGAGATGGTGTAGATCGGCTTAACTACAAAAGCAAAGTTCACAAGGGTGCCATCCTCTCAGAGATGTGGGAGCTTTCATAATTTTCCAACTCTCGGACAATTTCTTCTCATGCTCTATTTTTCTTATTCTCATCTTCGTTAGAGCTGTGAATTGGACACAAATATGACTGCTGTTTCTTCTGCCATTGTGTCAGACTGTCCTTCCTGACTCCTAGAATGAAAAAAAAAAAAAAAAAAACCACAGGTGTTTGAGTGGGATGTTGGTTTTGGGAGAACTGGCTGACCGGGTGAAACTAACCAGAGACAGTTTCCTATAGACAGGCCGTAGAAGAACCCAAACCATCAGAAAGGTTTTGCTCAGCATGGAAACCGAACATAAAAAGCCATGGGAGACTGAGTGGCATTAGGCTTGGGCAGCCAGATGGGTATGTTGCTATGGGTGGAATTACCTTTTACCTAGAATTTAGGGGCTAATGACACAAGGCTTCAGTGGCGCAGCTCCACTTTCGTCTCTGACTCCTGTTTTTCTAGGTTTTATTTCTGACTAATCCCCTTCTGGATGATGTAAATTCCATTAGGTATTTTACTCAAGTCAGCCTTGTTGGTGTCTTGTCCTTCCAAGGTCACCTCACATCTCTGCTCAGGAACTATCTGTGCTCAGTTTATAGGTTAGCTCTGAGACTATTGTCGCTTCTTGTTCCCAAATTTGGGGAAAGGACCTTATTATAATCTCCATGTTCCAGACCTATTAAAACCCCAATGGACCAGGTTCTTTATATAGTATCTCTTGCGGTCTTCACACCAGTCTGGAAGGTGATCACCTTCCTTTTACAGATTTGGAAACAGGATCGCAGAGGCTAAGTCATCTATCTGCCCAAGGTCATAAAGTGGAATGTTACAGAGAGGGTTCAAAAGGAGATCTGACCTCAAATTCAGAGTTCTGCTCACTGCAGCTGCTGCAAAGGAAGTACTAAGTGGGTGAATCATTTCAAATTCTCATGTCACCTGTAGAAGAAAGGGGACCTAAAAAAAAAAAGATTTAGTTAAACAAAGAACCTTCTAGCACACCTTCACGTCTTTCTTTCTTTTTTCTTTACCAAATAAACAAGCCTAATTGTCAAAAAGACTTCATTTACAATTCAAATCTTGGGGAAGTTTCAAAGGACATGCCTAAATAGCATTACAGATTATTATAAATTTAATATTTACATTTAACCAAGATGGCAATAGGGATTATGCAAGTTATATAGTTGTTAGCAAAATTTAGCTCCTTTAGCATTGAGAAGTTTCAATTCTCTTAAGTAATCAAAGACTGGATAAAGACAAAACATAGAAGCTTTGGTTTTCTGGGCAGATAAAGAGGAAAATTTGTTTACAATTTCTTATCAAGAACAGACCAAAAATCCAAGAAAAACCTTGTTTTTTTTAACAGAGAGAAAAACAGAATTTTAATTTTATACCTGTGTATTTTAAAAAATTATTTATCTATCTATCATCTATCTATTTTGGGGTGTTGGTAGAGAAGCAGAGGGGGAGAGAGTCTCAAGCAGACTCAGTGCTAAGCATGGAGCTGGATGCAGGGCTCAATCCCACGACTACCTTTGTGTCTTTCTACCTTAATTCTCTTAGAATTCTGCTCATATTTACTGATCACTTACTATATGCTGAGAACACATACTAACACAAAGACATAAAACCTATAGTAGAGTAAGAGTATGAATAGGTATGGGGCACCTGGGTGGCTCAGTGGGTTAAGACTCTGCGTTTGACTCAGGTCATGATCCCAGGGTCCTGGGATCCCAGCTCTGGATCAGGCTCCCTGCTCAGTGGGGAGCCTGCTTCCCTTCCTCTCTCTCTGCATGCCTCTCTGCCTACTTGTGATCTCTGTCAAATAAATAAATAACATCTTTTTTTAAAAGAGTATGAATAGGTACAACCTCTAAAGAAGATAATTTAACAACATTTTGCATCTTTCAAAAGTGCACAACTTTGGACCAGCTATTGTACTTTAGGAATCACATACACACATAAAGCCTACAGTGTAACTAGGAATATTGAAAAACATATAAATAAATGCAAAGTATCTCAAATTGATATAAGTACATAAAGAAAAAAAGAACTGCTATCATTCAGGTTTCTACTGGAATCAGTAGTGTGTGTGTGTGTGCGTGTGTGCGTGTGTGTGTGTGTGTGTGTGTGTGTTTATATTTATCTCTTTAGGAGAGAGAGATTTATTACAAGGAGTTGGCTTATGCAGTTCCAGAGCTGGCTAGGCAAGTCTGAGATCTGTAGGGCAGATCTGCAGGAAGGGATGGCTGGAAAAACTTGGTCAGGGGCTGATGCTACAATACCACAGTTGGAATTTCTTTTCCCTCAGAGAAACTTCAGTTTTGTTTTTAGGGTCCTTCAACTGATTGGATGAGGCCCACCCAGGTTATCAACAATTAATCCCTTTACTTAAAATCAATTTAAGTAGATTTTAACCACACAGGAACACCTAGATTAGTGGGTTTTTTTTTTTAAGATTTTATTTATTTATTTGACAGAGAAGATCACAAGTAGGCAGAGGGGCAGGCAGAGAGGGGGGAAGCAGACTCCCCACTGAGCAGAAAGTCTGATATGGGGCTCAATCCCAGGACCCTAGGATCATGACCCGAGCAGAAGGCAGAGGCTTTAACCCACTGAGCCACCCAGGCGCCCCTAGATTCGTGTTTGATTGGATGACAGAGTACTCTAGCCTAACTAGAGCATAAAGTGAACTAGCACAAGAAGGTAAAATATTAATAGAAATACCAGATATAGGGGTGCCTGGGTGGCTCACTGGGTTAAAGCCTCTGCCTTTGGCTCGGGTCATGATCCCAGGTCCTGGGATTGAGCCCTGCATTGGGCTCTCTGCTCAACAGGGAGCCTCCTCTCTGCCTACTTGTGATCTCTGTCTGTCAAATAAATAAATAAAATCTTAAAAAAAAAAAAAAAGAAATACCAGATATAAATGATAGACAAGCTGTAGAAATATGGAAAAGCATTAAAAAAAAAAAAAGAGAGAGAGAGGGTTAAAGTATGTTACTAAAGTATGCTGCTAAAGTATGCATCCAATGAAAAGAAACAAAGAATCTAAATCAGTGTCTTGAACAATACATTGGTTTACAACATAGGAAAACTGGGAACAGGGTGGAGTGCTTTGGCTCTGGCCATCTGTGTGTCCCTCCATCCTTTGCTGCCTCCATTTTCAGGCTGCTTCCCAGGGTGGCTGCACCGGTTCCAGGCCTTGTCAGCAGGAGGAAGAGAGAAATCATATCTCCCTATTACTCTTTGAAGAGTGGGAAACTTTTTAAATGCCTCCAGCAAACCTCCTCTCAAGTCTCCTTGGCCTGAATTGGGTCATGGGTCCATACTTGGGCTAATCTTGTGATTAGTGAATACCATGTGCTCATAGACTTAGCTTGAGTCAGTCAGTAGTGACTTCCCCTCCTTGAGGGGAAGGGAAGGTTATGATTGCCTTACACCAGGGCCTGCCAACCTTTTTCACAAGTAATGACGCCCATATGGCTGACAGACTAGAATGGATCAAAACAAGCACCTTGGGCCTCCAGACCTCTCAGGGTCCACCCGGCTGTCTCAAGGGATAAATATCTTTACACACCAATGAGTTGCAGTAACTTGAACCTTGGGTTAGACCAATTAGTAACCAGTCCATTCCCAAACTGTGAGACTTCTACTCAGTGGGGTAAGAGTGGACTGGTTAGTAAGGATGCAGTGGGTGGTAAGGAGAGGGGACAGCACAGATCTAGGAACCAAGGATGTTTCCCAAGGTTCTGGTTTCAGTAACTGCATAGACACTGGTGGTGAGCTAAGGCAGGATTATATTGGCTCATGAGAGCAAACTGTCTGTGTCCTGTCCCAATGCTGTTTTAGGTGATGAGAATATTTATGTCAAAGAAATTGACAAATGCTATAAATCAGTGTTTTCCTCTAGAAATCAGTTTTTAACCCTTTACCAGCCCATGAAAGGCCCCAAGACAGAGACATGGGAGGAGGAGCAGTCTTGGTTTTTATCTTCCTGTTGGGAATCCTGCTCACTTTTTTAAAGTTGAGGTGAAATTCACAGAACATATATTCACCATCCTACTCATCCTTTTTGAGGTTTTTTCAAGCTCATGGTTATCACCTCTTTATTCATTATCATATTTTATTTTTGAGAAGGTAACACATACATTCAGAAGGTACCTAAAAAAATCGAATAAAAAGTGTCCCTCCTGTTTCTGTTCTCCATCATCCAATATCTTCCTTGGAGAAAACCCAGGATAATGGATCTTTTGGTATACTTTCTGAAAATTCTTAAATAAATAAATTCTTAGAATATTTTTTAAACACACACACACTGCTCTAGCCTTGCTTTTCTTCATCTAACAAAATGTCTTGGGGATGGTTCCATACCAGTATATACAGAACCCCCTTGTTTTCTCTTACAGCTGCATGGTAATCTGTTCAAATATAAGCAGCTATGGTGAATGACTTTGAACATACTTCTTTTTGCATATATGTGGATATATCTGTAGGACCAAGTCCTACAAGCAGAATTGCTGGTCAAGGTTTATGTATATTTGGAAGTTGAAGGACTTTGTCAAATTGCCTTCTGTTGGTAAGGCAATAGTTTACACTGTCATTAGCAATATACCTGTTTACTTACAGCCCTGTCCACAAAGCATGTTATCAAACTTTTGATTCTTTGTCAATCTGATAGGGGAAAAAATGGTTTATCAGTGTGATGTAAATTTCCTTTCCTTTTATCGTTGGTAAGGTTGTGCATCTTTTTGTAAGTTCAGGGGCCATTTCTGTATTTTTTTTCCAGTAAACTATCTCCTTGGATCTTTTCCCATTTATTCTATTGTGTTTGGGGTAACTTTTAAAATTAAATTTTAGCAGTTCTTGTTATCTACAGAAAATTATGCTCAGACACTTTTTTCCCATTTTGTCGTTTTTCTTTTGGCTTTGTTTCTGGTGGTTTTTCCCATTCAGGTCTTTTTTGTTTTGTTTTTTTAAAATTTCATATAGTCAAATCTACTAGGTTGATAGAGTTGAGTCTTTTATGGCTTCTTGGTTTTATGTAATATTTCCTTGCTTTAAAAACCTATAAAAATGTAACCCAATCTCTAGTACCTTTATGTTTTCATTTTTACATTGAAATCTCTTCTTCATATGGATTTTGTTCTACTTTTATTATTTTTTTCTATATGGCCAAACAGGCACCTCCATATTATGTGTTGAACAATCCACCTTTTCCTCTGTTGTTTTGAAATGCCACCTTTAGACATTAATTTATAAAAGGGAAAACTAGAAGGTTGGTACCTGCCATTTAGACAAAAGAGAGCCAGTCCTTGCTGTCTTTGGGAAGTGACAGTACAGACACATAGTTACCTGCTTGACACAGTAGAGTTCTCTGTTTGCTTTAATTTACTCTTAAGAATTCTATATGTGGAAAAAAAAAAAAGGGGAAAGAATTCTGTATGTGGCAGGGATAGAACAGGAAACACCCAAGTTCTTAGGGCAGTTGGGAAATGGAGTTATACAATGTGTTGATTTTTGTTCTACTCTTTTTTTTTCTTTTTCTGAGAGGGGGAGGTCATACAAATGTGAGGAGAAACTGCAGAACTAAGCTACTTTTTGCTTTCAACTACTTGGTTACTTCCTCCCTTTATCAAGAAGTTCCTTGTCTATTTCTTGGGTAACATAGATTTTGCTGTGAACTATAACTACCGAGAACAAAAACAGGAATGATGACTAACATATGAAAAAATCTCTTTCAGAGAAAGTAAATTTCCTACTTCTGAAAGAAAACATTTTGACCACTGTTTTGGAGAATGAAGAGGTTCCTCCTAACCAAAGCTAATCTTGGCTCAGGATCTATAGGCAGTGAGACTTTTAACGGTCATTGTTTATGAGGTCAGGGAAAGGAAAAAAGGAGGAACTGCAGATAGCTGACAGAGAGACCTGACGGTGTGACTCTGTCACATGCTCATCTCCAGAAATGGCCTCAGGCCAGCAGACAGAGCCTCGTTAGTCTGAGGATGTGAATGACCCAGGCAGTTGGCTTATTCTTTGTTGCACCTTCTCCACAGAATGGGGTCCTGAGCTGTTGAGTGGAGCTTGGAGGCGACAGGCGGCCTATTGTCATCCCACAACGGGGAGAAGAAGGCTTGACCCAGCCAAGGCTTGAAAATACAAGTAACTCAATCATCCAGAGCACTCCTCAGTACCTAGAGAACCTGGGATGGCCTTCCCCGTTCTTCTGTCTATATACTCTGCCCGTGTGGCACCAGAGGACCGGAGCTTTTTAACCCTTTGTGGGTCCTTGGTGTTAATTTCAATTTGATTTCACCTGCATGTGTTTAGGTGGGGAAAAGGAGGCCAGCAGATAGGAGAGAAACACTGTGTCCCAAGCTCATAGAATGGACCTGATGACTAGGCTCCAATTTACATCTTACCCCACAAAGGAAATCTCAAGTAGAATAAAAATAGAGAGCAACCTGTGGCCTCTTTGTTTGCTGTTTCCCCATAGTAGGTTATTGACCAGGGCTGATTTTAGCATAATAGAAGCTTATTCTTTGCAAAAGCAGGAGGTAGAGGAATCTTGTTCTTTGTCTTTTTTTTTTTTTGACCCTCCAACTCACCTCTTACTGCCTTCTCACACTCATCATTACCTGTCCAAAGGTCCTGTGGCCCTTAGTACCTAATACATGATTCCTTCACTCTTAAGGTCATGAGGCAGGGGTCAGGACTTTTTACCCATTCTAGCCAGTAGCCCATCAAAATGGCCAACATACTGAAATAACTACACCCTGAAGTAAAATACTAAACCTATGTACGTAAAGAGAAGACAAAACCATTAAGCATAACATAAACACAAATCACATTCTTAAATGTTGGCCTCTTCAGAGGAGAAGAAAGGGAATGTATTAACAGAGGAAGTAGGGAGGAAAGAGAGACACAGGATATAAGAGGAGGCCATGGATTCAGTGGAGAAAAGCAAGTGTTGATTCCTGTATATCTTGAACCCTTTGAAGTTCAAAATATTAAAACAACTATTTCCAGTTTTCCATTGCTTTCATTCCTTTTTTTTTTTTAAGATTTTATTTATTTAGTTATTTGACGGAGACAGAGAGAGAATGAGAGAGGGAACATAAGCTGGGGCAGTGGGAGAGGGAGAAGCAGACTCCCCTCTCAGCAGGGAGCCTGATGCAGGGCGGGATCCCAGGACCCTGGGATCATGACCTGAGCCTAAGGCAGATGCTTAAGGGACTGAACCACCCACTCACCCCATCCATTGCTTTCATTCTTAACTCTTGGTTTTTTTTGTTTTTTTTTTTTTAAAGATTTTATTTATTTATTTGATAGACAAAGATCACAAGTAGGCAGAGAAGCAGGCAGAGAGAGAGGGGGATGCAGGCTCCCCGCCAAGCAGAGAGCCTGATGCGGGGCTCGATCCCAGGACCCTGAGATCATGACCTGAGCCGAAGGCAGAGGCTTTAACCACTGAGCCACCCAGGTGCCCCTTAACTCTTGGTTTTGACGGAGGGAACCAAATCATCCTACTCAGTGAAATCATTTTCTAACCTCAAAAGCGCGAACTAAAGTTAATGACTGCAAGGTCCTGTCAGAAGCCGGATGTTAAGGGCTGAATGTTTGTATCCCCTACAAATTCATACAGTGTAGCCCCGGTCCCCAGCATGACAGTATTTGGAGGTAGGGCCTTTGGAAGGTAATTAGGTTTAGATGAGGTCATGAGGGTAGCACCCTTATGAGGGGATAAGTATCTTTATAAGAAGAGGAACACAGAGAGATCTTACTTTCTCCATGTGTACATACCCAAAAAGAGGCCATATGAAGTCACAGTGAGAAAGTGGTCATCTATAAGGTAGGAAGGGTTCTTACCAAGAAACAGTCTGTTGGCACCTAGATCTTGGACTTTCACCCTTCAGAACTGTGAGAAATAAATGTCTATTGATTGAGTCACCCGGCCTATGGTATTTTGTTACAATAGCCTGAGATGACTAAGACATCAGAGAGCTGGACAACCACCTATCGGCTAAAGGTCACAGTAGGAGCTGGGGGGAATGGAGTACATATGTTTGCCAGAATTCTACATGTAAAAGTCCTCTCAAGGATTCTGACTCCAGTAAGAATCCCTGGTTGCCCTCATGCAAGGTATCTGCATTTTTTTTTTCCATTTTATTTATTTTTTCAGCGTAACAGTATTCATTCTTTTTTTTTGCACAACACCCAGTGCTCCATGCAAAACGTGCCCTCCCCATTACCCACCACCTGTTCCCCCAACCTCCCACCCCTGACCCTTCAAAACCCTCAGGTTGTTTTTCAGAGTCCATAGTCTCTTATGGTTCGCCTCCCCTCCCCAATGTCCATAGCCCGCTCCCCCTCTCCCAATCCCACCTCCCCCCAGCAACCCCCAGTTTGTTTTGTGAGATTAAGAGTCATTTATGGTTTGTCTCCCTCCCAATCCCATCTTGTTTCACTTATTCTTCTCCTATCCCCCTACCCCCCCATGTTGCTTCTCCATGTCCTCATATCAGGGTATCTGCATTTTTATTTAGGCCTCTTATATGCCAGCTTGCCTGTAATACACAAAGGAATGAGTTACCACGGATGGAAGGTCATGTGCTACTCCACATAAAGATTTGTTTCCTGCAGGGAGGGAAGAATTTTTCCATTTCTTCTTTTGTTTGTTTGTTTGTTTGTTTCAACTCTGCCATAGGCCAGAGATGCTCTTCCTCTAAGGGATCCTTTGTGGACATACGTACATTAAAGTATTTCCCCCCTATTTCTCACCTCCTTCCTGATCTTGTATACGTGGTCAGGGTTGCTTATCAAGTAGCTGTTGCTGGGGAAAAGGGAGAGGTTGTGTGGGGGCCCTCCCTCTCCTCAGCTATCAAGAACTTCTCTGGCTCTGCCTCAGGAGAATGACAGGGAGTGTCCCACCCACTGTGACTAACACTTCTGTTGAAGCACTTAATTGCTGTCCTCTGACAAGTCTTCAAGACTAAGCAAAAGCCTGCTACACCTGCTCCAACAGATCGCTGATAAGCTGCTGCTGGGGCTTGGGGTGGAGAACAATTCACTTTCTACTCCTTTTTTAGAACCTTCCACCGTAGAGTGCCTTCAGAGAGATGGCTGTTGTAACCTCTCGGAGTCAATGGAGCCAATGACAGTTTGACCGCCCAAAACGTTATTGCTTTTAGGGCAATGATTTACATTTAATGAAAACATTCACTTTCCACAACTTGTAGGAAACACAATTTGGCTTTCTCGTGGCGGCAAGTGCTTATTTTCTTCATACCAGCCCAGAGAAGTTTTCAAAGTTCAGAAACTCTCCTCACTACCAGCAGGTTAATCACTACAGATGGAAATTTCTTTGGCAGCATGCCAAGGAGCCCTGAGAGGGTAAGCAGCACTCTGAGGATTCTTGCCACCTTGCCACCTAAAGCAAGAGGAACTGGTTTTCTGCAACCGGTTTTATGACACCGGTGGGGAAACTGATTATCCTCCCGCTGGAAGGGCAGCAGCTGGTGTGTTCTGGATCCTCATGCCTGCCTCCTTCTCAGTCCCTGCCTTTGTCAACTGTAGTTCCGTCTCCCTTTCTTTCAATTCCCAAAACCCAATTTCCCTGAAATGGCTCTTCTCTGACAACCTGGGTTGGTGGTGGCCTCTGGCTACACCTTGCCTCCAAGGCAAATAAGCACCTTTAATTTGGGCTCCCGAGTGGAAATAACAGCTAGTCATCAAGAACAGGGGCTCTTGCCGGGGCTTGCTCAGAAACTCCCTTTGCAGAGTGGGTGCCACTGCCTCCCCAGCTCCCTGGTTATGTAGCCCTTGGCAAATCAGGACGTTTAATTCTGTCAAATGTGAACCCTTGTCCTTGGTTGCTTTGGTGAAAAGAGATGGGGGTGGAAGGTAAAAGAAAAGAGAAAGAGCGTGTAGAAAGCAGAGTGAGAGACACTAAGGGAGGACCAGAAGGAGGAGGGTAAGGAATGGGAATGGGGGTTATCTGGGCGCAGGGGCCATCCAGCCTCACTGTCTGCTCTGGGCATTTGGATCAGGGTACTCACCACTGTTCATTCCTCTGTGGAGCTTTTTCATTCTCATTGTCATGAAAAAATATGCAATTACCAAGTGAAAAAAAAAGTCAGGTTAAAAACAGCCTGTATGGTATGATCTCCCTTTGAAGTAAGTATTTGTTGGCATAAAGGTTTGGAAGGCCATAGGTAGATGGTTTAAGTGCTATCTTGGGAGGGTAGGATTATGGATGAGATTTTCTGTTCTTTTTGCCACTCTCTACTTTCGACAGTGGACGACTATTGTTTATGATAGAAAAGTTAAAGTCATACTTAAAGGGGAAGGAAGAGAGAGACACAGAGGAAGAAACAGTGGAGTCAAAGGAAGGAGACAAAGTTTTTTGAGGCGTGTGATAAAGCAGATATTTAATCAAGCTACGCATTTCCCTGTTTGAATTGCCTGTTCTTTGTACTCAGGGTACCCATCTGACTACTATTTACAGTTTTCCAAGACCTCTCCTTCTTAAATCTGTAGCACTGTATTTCTTAAGCAGAGGCACACATGGGAATCAGTAGGGAAATTTTTTCAACATATCCTTGCTAGAGTCCAACCCTCAGAAGTTCTAATTCCAAATACCCACCTAGGGCCTGGTAAGGAGTCTTTGAAAAACCTTCCCAGGTATCCTGATCCTCATCCTGGTGGAGAATGCCTTGGTGTGCAAGACAAGTCACAATATTACAGCTCCTAATTTTACTGATTTTCTATGACATCCTTTAAAAATCTCAACTTGTGGGGTGCCTGGGTGCCCAGTCGTTAAGTGTCTGCCTTCAGCTCAGGTCCTGATTCCAGGGTCCTGGGATCGAGCCCTGCATCAGGCCCATCAGGCTGCCGGCTTGGCAGGTAGACTGCTTCTCCCTCTGCCCCTCCCCCTCTTGTGTTCCCTCTCTCACTGTCTTTCTCTGTTAAATAAAGAAATAAAATCTTTAAAAAAGAAAATCTCGACTTGTTATAATGCTGTATATAATACCGATATCACAAGACATGTAATTTGCAAATAAATTTACATATTGGAGTGTGTGTTAGACTCTTTTCTTTTTTCTTTTTAAGATTTTATTTATTTATTTATTTGCCAGAGAGAGAGAGCAAGAGTGAGAGAGTGAACAAGCACACGCAAGGGGAGCTGCAGGCAGAGAGAGAATCAGGCTCCCCACTGAACAGGGAGCCCAATGCGAGACTCAATCCCAGGACCATGGGATCATGACCTGAGCGAAAGAAAAACACTTAACCAACTGAGCCACCCAGGCATCCCAAAGACATTTTTCTTATAAGGATATATAATTTAAAAAAAAAATTGGAGACAACTGCTTCACAGAATTAATTATAAATGGGATAACTCAAGTATCCAAATTAGAAATTTTTCTCCAGACTGAGCTAGGGAAACATCAGGCTATGGATGATGACTCATTTTGACTTACTTTGTTTCCTTCTTAGAGGTGCATTACTATTTATTGGTCCTGGGTCATCATTTGTGGTGTATGATCTTCCCTACATAGGTTGCAGCTGTGCCTTTGGTAGATAAACATGCACATACATGCCCCAACTACAGACGTCAGCATTTGGAAGATCTCAAAGCCTTTAAAAGGCTGATCATTATTCCGTGGTTCCTACGTGCTAAACTCTTACAGCTGCTTTGAAGAAAGCAACTGGATTGTTTTAGTGTATCATGCAAAACAATGAATAATAATTAGTAAATAAGTATTGATTTAAAAATAGAACTATAGGAAACACTAAAGAATGAGAAGTAAATCTTCTAGGTAAAGATAGAGAATTGAATATGCATACATCTCCTTTTGCTTTTTTCTGAAACCTCAGTAAAATGATGGTAAGCAAATCTTTTAAAGGGAAGAAACAATAGCAATTTAAAAATCCTGAAAGCTGAAAAGTAAGAAATGTGCCCAATGACACAGCAGACAGGGGAAAACTGAATCCTAAGTCAGCAGTGGGGAAATTCAAGAAGCTAACCTGAATTTCCGAAAGGCTCAGGAATTGACAGAACCAGAGACCTCAGGCAGTTAGTGGGGTCCTACAAAACCATAAAGAGAGGTTCCAACTCTCTTTAGAAAGTGATGAGACTCCCAGATCCACCTCTCTCTCTGCACAGTCAGGCCAGTACCCCTTTCCCCACCGCAGAGAGATTGGATCAGGATCTGTAGATTGAAGGACATGAAGCAGAGATGAGGACTGGTGCTGCACTGAAAACAGAAGGATTAACTGGATAATAGATGGAGATCCAGAGCTCTTTCCCTGCTGTGCTCCTTCAGTGCCTACAGCTGGAATAATGTCTCTGGGCATAAGCCCTCAAGAGTCCTCTATGGGAAGTTTGGTCTCCCCAAGAGGCAAAACAAAGGCACTGATTTGGGGGATCTCCAAGCAAACAGCCCAGTCAGAATGCATAGTGGAGCCTCTGGTCAATAAGCCCCTAGGGTTCAGAACTTCCACTCAGCTTTTCAGCCCCCATTCTTAAATAGGAGCAAATAGTCAAGGTTTCCCAGACATTGAGGAGAGCCTCTTACATGAAATACGGAGACCAAAATGAACAGAAGAATGCAACCCAGAGAAAAGGGAGACCATGCAGGTTGAAGAAAACATTCAATACCCTCTGATTAATATCCTCAGAGCTAAGTTATGTAAGCATCAAATAAGTATATGACATTAGAAGAAGGAACATCCAGGAACAAATAAGACCTCTTGGAAATTAGAAATAAGATAGTAAAATTTAAAATCCAGTAAAAGGGCTAGGAAATTAAGAAGAACAAATCTCTGAAATTAGAGCAAAAAAGAAAGAAAGAAATGGAAGATAAGAAAAAAAGAGGAATCCAGAACAGAAGATCTAACACATGAAAACAGGATTTCCAAAAAGAAAAACAGAGAAACCAGGGAAATATTTTTGAATTATGTCATTAAAGACATAAGCAGCAGAGGAGCCTGTGTTTCTGGAATGAAAGGGCCACCAAATGCCTACACAAGGATTGAAAATAGACCCATACCAAGACACACCAGTGTGAAATCTCAAGGAGAACAATGAAAAGATGCCACAAGCTTCCAAAGAAGAGGAGAAAATAGCTCCTATGTAGAGGATGATGAATCAGAATGGTTTCAGGCTTCTTGATAGCAACCCTGGTGGCCAGATGGCAACAGCCTTCAAAATTCTCCAAGAAACTTGTGATTTCTCTCTGTTGAAAAAAAAAAAAATTCTCCAAGAAAATGATTTCCAGTTTAGAATTCTATACCCAGTCCAAACTATCAAGTGTCAGGAGAGATTAAAAATGTTTTAAACATACAAATTCTCAAGAATTTATCTCCCATGTCCCTACCTCAGAAAGTCCCCGGTACATATGTCAAAATGGGAAGCAAGTAAGGAAAGAGGACATCAGAACTCACCCAGGAGGAAAGCACCCTGGGATGACTGTAAAGGGAGATTCCCAAGATGAGAGCTCTGCCTCGGGTCCAGGTTGCAGTGCATAGAAGGCATGGGGAGAGATTTGGGGGGGAATTGATGAAATTATTAGAGTACCTAAAGATTCTGGATGTCTTGGGTGCCTGGGTGGCTCAGTCGGTTAAGTGTCTGCCTTCAGCTCAGGTCATGATCCTGCATCCCTGGGATGGAGCCCCAGTGTTGGTCTTCCTGCTCAGTGGAGAACCTGCTACTTCCTGTCTCTGTCTGCCCCTCCCCCTGCGTCTGCTCAGTCTCTCTTTCTCTCTCTCTCTCTCTGTCTCTCTGTGTGTGTGTGTGTGTGTGTCAAATAAATAAAAAAAAATCTTTTTTTTAGAAGAAAAGATTCTGGATATCTTGAGCAGACATTGGCGGATAGCAAATATAAATGTGTAAAAAATGAAGCAAACAAAATATAAGAGAGTTATTAGCTCCAAGGACAATAAAAAGGTGTGCAGGAAAGGGAGTTATCGTGATTTACTGCTGTTCAGTTGTGAGTAGTGTTTTATAGTCCCCATAACACAAACACCGACAGATGAAGACATCACGGAACTGGAAGAACGAAGAACGGATAATGGGGAAGGATGAAGAACGAAGAACGGATAATGGGGAAGGATGAACATGTATGGTGGGAACAGGAGGAGGAAAGACACCAAATCCTATCTTCTATCCTGGAGACAAACCAGATAGTGGTTAACATTGGAAGAGCAAGGAATAGCATTTCAAGCTTGTTAATTTGGAGACCTGGAGATAAATACCATAAGAAAGAGGCTTCAGGGTGGGAAATGGTAAGGACGGGTAGGGGATTGTTGTTTTTCACAACAAGCCTTATAGAACTATTTAACATTGTGGATTATGTGCACGTGTAACTAACTCTGGGGACAAAGAGAACATTTAAAAAGCACCTATTAATATTTTCTTTAGGAAAAACAAAGTCTATCTCCTTTCCTCTCTGGATTCTAATTTCCACAGCTCTGCTTGCTAGAGATCTTCACTGTTCCTTGTGAGCTCCTCCAAAAATATTCTACAGCTGTACACTTATGCTTGCTTCATAACCTGCAGTCCTGATTGAATCTTGTGATCTACCATGCTCTTGATCAGAGACCTTCATTTTTTGAGGCTTCCAATATAGAAAAAGGAAAAGTTGCAACCGTGGGATTTAAAACTGTGGAAGAGCTATACGTGTTTACATTAATAAAGGAATACCTTTATCATTTACCAAAGTGATGTCAGAATTTTAAATTTCAGGGATTATGTGAGGCCAGTGGGAGGCCCAGGCCCAGGTGCCTCCCTGCACCACCCCTCTATCTCCCTTACCCCCATTCCTGCCATTCTGTGCTCAGCCTTACCCAGGGATCCTTTTCTAATTTTGCCATCTTCCCTCGCCCTGCCTGTTATTGTGCTATTTCCTTCCCTTCTCCAGAATGTGTATTATTCTGCCTTTGCCTTCACAGAGCTTCATTCGGTTCCGAGCAATTCCTCTGGCACTTCCTCACCCTGCTTTCACCTGTCCTTTGAATCAATACGCTCCCCATCCTAACAACCCTCATTAATTAATTAAAATGCCCTCCTCCGTCTGTTTTCCATTTTGGTACCACATTCACATTTAATGAGCATGCTTGCCATTCCATTATTCAGGTCACTGATGAAATGTTACATCACCAGCCCCAATCTCTGTGGATACCACATTTGTTATGTCCTCCCAGGTTAATAATAATCCACTGTGCTCGTTCTCTAGGCATGCAGCCACTCATAATTATGTGGTTTAGAATTTAAATTTTAGACCAGTGGTTTGAAAACCTGCCTGTGGGTTAGAGACGCTGAAGGAGAGTTTTAAAATACGGATCCTGGATCTTATAGCAATCCTATCATACTAGGTTAAAACTTGGCCCAGTAAGTGAGCCTGGTCACCTTAGATACAGAATCTTCTTTGCTTCTTCAAAGAGAAGAAAAGTGAAATACTAGAGATGGTTTACAGGACCTTGTAATACAAAGAGGGGACAGGCTATCAGATTTTAAGTTCCAGTTTCCCCTTTTCTTGAATTCTAAAGGAAAAAAAATCTTTTTAAACTTGGTCATAGGTGTTGTGTTAGTTTCCTATTTCTGTTGCAAAAAACCAAACCAAAACAAAACAAAAAAAAACCTACCACAAATGTTGTGGCTTAAAACAATACCAACTGATTATCGTGCTGTTGTGGAAGCCAGAAGTCTGGCATGGGTCTCACTGGGCTAAAATTCAAGGTGTCAGCAGCGCTGTGTTGCATTCTGGCTCTATTTCTTGCCTTTTTCAGCTTCTAGAGGCCACCCACATTCCTTGGCTTGTGGCCCCATTTCCCCAGCAATGTGGAGAGTGACTCATGCTGTTACTTCTCTGGCTTTCTCTCTCTTACCTCCTTCTTTCCGTTTTTAAGGAAATCTGTGATTGCCATTGGCCCTGCCCAGATAATCCAGGATAATCTCCCTATCTCAAGGTCAGATGATCAGAAATCATTTGTTTTTGGGGTGCCTGGATGGCTCAATTGGTTGGGCATCTGACTCTTGACCTCAGCTCACTGTCATGAGTTCAAGCCCCTCCTTGGGCCCTATGCTGGTGTGGAGTCTACTTATTAAAAAAAAAAAAAGAATAGGGGTGCCTGGGTGGCTCAGTGATTTAAGCCTCTGCCTTCAGCTCAGGTCATGATCTCAGGGTCCTGGGATTGAGCCCCGCATCGGGCTCTCTGCTCAGCGGGGAGCCTGCTTCCCCCTCTCTCTCTCTGCCTGCCTCTCTGCCTACTTGTGATCTCTCTCTCTCTGTCAAATAAATAAATAAATTCTTTAAAAAAAAAAAAAAGAATAAGAAAAGAAAAAGAAATCATTTGTTTTGCATTTGTTTTCCCATGTAGCCTAACAAGGTCACAACTTCAGGGAGTAGGACACAGATATTATTATGGGTGGAGAATTTTACTCTGCTTACCACAGGAGCATATTCAGTTTTCACCTAATAACTTTTAGATAAGATATGAGTAGATATAAAATTCCTCAGCTAGAATTCTGCACAAAGCTCACAGTCCCCTGGGCACAGGGACACATCCTGCCTTCTACCCAAAGGCCTATTGCTGGAGCTCAGGGATCTGCTGTGACCTGGGCCTCCCATGTCAGACTGCAGGGCAACTGCCCACTCTTTGGCTCTGGAGACCACCTCATTAGGCCAGTAGCCCCCAGTATGGGATCACTGTGTTCAGTGTGAGCTGGAAATCTCTTTCCCATGGGTGCTGGGGGAGCGTGGGCCTAGAACAGAAGTTATACAATAATCCCTGGGTTAACCAATCCATTCTCCATCTCTGTGGCTGCGCAAGGGATTCTAAGCGTTAAGTTTCCATCGGGAAGTCCCTGGTGCCTTCCTGTGTTCCCCAATGAATCAGAAGCTCAAAGGTGGGGCCCAGGAATCTGTGTACTGTCAAGCTTAGAAACTACTGGTTTAGACCATATTTCTAGTTTAATGAATATATTATAAGGATTAAAACTGAAAGTGTGCTAAAATCAAGCTGAATTAGTAGCATCTATTACTTTTTTGGAAATGTCAGATTCTTATATATTATTAATATACATTACATATTTTATATATATTATATAGCATATATAATAATACGTTAATATATATTAATAACACATAAATGTTATTCTTATATCTTACTCTCTGATAGAAAAAGTTCAGATTGAAAGGATGCTATTTAAGAAAATCCAATGGATTGGGATGCCTGGGTGGCTCAGTTTGTTAAGCAGCTGCCTTCAGCTCAGATCGTGATCCCAAAGTCCTGGGATCAAGTCTCATAACTGTCTCCTGGTTCCTCAGAGAACCTGCATCTTCCTTCCACTCTCCCTGCTGCTCTCCCTGCTTGTACTCTCCCTCTCTGTTAAATGAATAAATAAAATCTTTTTTAAAAAAGAAAAAAAGTCCAACGGATTGAAACCAAATTTACAAATAATAATAATTAGGGAATAATCATTTATATTACAAAGTAATTCATTGTATTATTTCCTTTCAACAACAAATCCCTCTAGGTCTCTTAAAATATCAGTCAATGCACAAAAATTCAGTTTATATATTGCTTTTCAGGAGCAATCCTAATGAAGTTGGATTTTCAGTTTGAAAATTTTGAGGGGAGCTTTGCGCAGTGGCAGTATCGTAGCCAATGAGGTTTATCCGAGGCGCGATTATTGCTAATTGAAAATTTTGAGGGGAAGGAAAAACTAAGAAGTTGACTGGTCTTTAGACTCTGTTGCCCAGGTCTTCTTCTCAGTGGTGACCCAGGACCAAGTGTGCTATTGGCCACACCCTTGTCTGTGGTTGTTCCCACCTAGCCCCAACTTTAGACTCAGATTTGTACTCATCCTGGGATGAGTTCTGAGGTCACAGGAGTTTCAGAATCTCCTGCTCAGCACTGAGAACAAGCATCAGATAGCCCTGACCTTGGTCCTCACTTCTGGTAAATGGGATCTCAGGTTTCTTCCCCAAGTGCTGGCCTACAGCTTGGGCTTCTGTTTGGAGTGTCTGCCATCTTGGAGGTTTTTTTTTTGTTTGTTTGTTTGTTTGTTTGTTTTTAAGAGAAGGGGAGAGGCCAGGGGAGAGGGAGAGACAGAATCTTAGGCAATCTCCATGTCCAGCCCATAGCCTGACTCCAGGCTTGAGCTCGATCTCATGGTGCTGAGATTATGACCCAAGCTGAAATCAAAAGTCGGATGCTTGACTGACTGAGTCACACAGGCATGCCATTTCTTGGAGCTTTCTACTGCTCCTCTCAATGGCAGGCTCTCAGACATTTAAGTTGACCTTAGCCATGAGCAGAACCTGAGCAAGACAGGTTCTGAAGAGATAGGTTCACACCCACCAACCAGTGGCTCGAGAATGACTTGTTTTCCAGAACTAGGATCCTATGATGGCCTGGCCACTCTCACTCCCTTCACTGTGTACTCTCTTTAATGCCCATGACATTGTAGCACATTGCTGTGTACCCTGGCTTTCTTCATTTGGGCTCTAGACCCTGGGTCTATTTGTCGCCTTAAACTGGGCCCTGACCTGCTTGTTTGAAACTTTAATTCTCTCTTCATTTATGCATTTCTTCTGACTCAAGGATTAGATCCCATTCTATATATCACTGGCTGCTTATTGAGATCTTGCTCCAAACCAAGCAGACCTTTTGGATCCATCTTAATGGAACAAGATCTCCCCTGAGATGAGAGCTCCTTAGATCTCAACACCTGCCCAGAATAGCTTCAATACCTCTGGGTGTAGTGATTTGCTATGTTGTTGACCCTGCCTTGAGATAGGTCAACCTTCCATCTGGCCCTGTGGTATCATGTGGTTATCTGAGTTCCAATTCTTCTACATAATAGATGTAAAATCCTGAAGCTTGCTTAATTTGCTTGATCCTTAAGAGATTTGATAGGTTTCTTGCCATCTAAAAGAGCTGATCTACTTCATAAGGTAGTTGTGGAATAATGTATGTAGAATGCCTTGTGCTTGACCTATAGTAGGGCAATACTACTATTTCTTTTTTCTTCCTTGTCCCCAAGTGACCACTGGTCTGTGTGGCTAAAAACGCCACACATCTCATGGCCAAACAGGTCCAGAAATTCTTATCTGGATGAACTATCTCATCTCTACTTTATTAGAAGTCAAGAAAGGCTGGAACCACTTGTAATTTTTGAGGCCCTTTGTATGTAAATAAATGTTAATGGAGTGAAAAACCAAGACATAGACCAAAGAAAATATTTGCAAAACACGTATCTGATCGAGGACTTGTACCCAAGATACAGTAAGAAACAAATAAAAACCTCTTAAAACTCAAAACAAGGAAACAAACAACCCATTAAAAAGTGGGCAAAAGATCCAAAAAGATACCTCATCAAAGAAGATATACAGATGGCAGTCATATGAAAAGATCCTTAAACATAATATGTCATTAGGAAATTACAAATTAAAATGAGATATACTATTACATGCCTATAAGAATGGCTAAAATCCAGAACACTGGCAACACCAAATGCTGATAAGGGTTTTTGGAGCAAAAGAAACTCTCATTCATTGCTGATGAAATGCAAAATGGCACAGCTACTTTAGAAGACAATTTGACGGTTTCTTGCAAAATGAAACATACTCTTACCATGTGATCCAGAATTTGCACTCCTTGATTTTACCCAAATAAGTTGAAAACTTATGTTCACACAAAAACCTGCACATGGATGTTTATAACAGGTTTATTCATAATTGCTAAAACTTGGAAGCAACCACGGTATCCTTCATTTGATGAAGGGATGAATTGTGGTACATCTAGACAATTAAATATATTTTGTATAATAAAAAATGAGACATCAACCAGGAAAGGGCATAGAGGAACCTTAAACGCATACTATTAAGTGAAAGAAGTCAGTCTGGAAAGGGTACATACTGTACGATTCCACCTTCATGACCTTCTGGAAAAGGAGAAACTACGGAGACACTAAAAAGATCACTGGTTGCCAAGAAGGAGGAATGAGAAATGAACAGGTGAAACACAGGGGACTTTAAAAGCTACGAAGCTAGTCTGTATGGTGCTGTCATGGTGGATATGTGACTTTATGCATTTGCTAAAACCCATAGATCAATCTCACACAAAGAGTGAACCTCCATGTAAATTGTGGATTTTCGTTAATAATTATTTGTCACTACTGATTCCACAATTGTAACAAATATACCACACTAATACAAAATATTAATAATAGGGAAAACTGTGTGTGCAGGTTGGGGAGGGGAGGATATGGTACTCTGTACTACCTGTTCAACTGTTCTATAACTCTTCCAAAAAGGTAAGTCTATTAATTACCTTTCTTCCAAAAAGGTAAGTCTATTAATTAATTAAGAAAGTAAAGAAGTACTAAAACAGAGTTCACTTTAAATGTGGCTTACTTTAAATATCTCCATTTAAAAACTCAGTGCTTTTGAAACAAACAAAATATAACACAATGTAATTGTGCTTCTCATAAGGTAATTGTGGAATTATAAATATCTTTTTTTACGTTTTGGTATAATTAGGGATTATAAATATCTTAATGCATAATGCATGACAGATGAATGGTCTGGTAATGGGAGGCATGTTCCAAGCTGTATGATGAGAGTTTTCTTCCTTCGATCCTCTGAGGGCATCTCCATAATGTACATGAAACTTCTAACCAGCATGGAGCTCCTTCCTTACTGGGAAGCCTCTTATAAGTGGAGCAGCATGATGGGCCCTACTGGGGTTTAGCTTTGTCTGTGGAAGCACACCTCCAACTCTACCAGTTCTGTTTTTCAACTGGAGTTGGCTGGCTGCTTGCAAGTAGGCATATTTAGTGCTGTCTATCTAGCTAAACTTCCAAAGCTCTTCTGCTTATGATGTCCCAATCCTATCCTCCACCCATCTACTGAGCCTGGGCCGGTCACAATAATGAACAACTACAATGACTGTACCATTGCGTTTTGCTTGCTGGAATGCTTCTGGTTAGTAGCTCTCAACAGAGAGGGAAATAGAGATTTAAAAAGAAGGAAGGATTTCATCATGCCTAAGACCTCCCTGCGGGGTCACTTCTGTGACTAACTGTCTTTGCCATACTTCTTCTATTCCCAGGGGCGGGCCTAGTTCCCAGACAAACAGAAATCAACACACTTGCTGACTTCATTTTTCTTTCACTTTTTTCAAGGTTTTTTCTAATTATAATAGGGGCAAGTATTCCTAGAAAATTTGCAAGTCACAGAAATGCATGAAGAAGTACAGAAGAAAAAAAAAGTCCTCGCAAATCCTGTATACCCAGAGACAACCACTAATGTCATTGTACGTGTGTATTTTTAGCTCCACATTCACTCCCAAACTTCACACAATCAGATTTTGCCTCCTCCATTTTCCTGGAATTACTCTCCCCCACGTAGGTCAACATCTGTCAGGGGCAGCCTTCCTGATGTGGCCTGGAATCCATCTCAGCTTCCTTCTCAAGGACTTTACTTCTGCACTCACTCACCTTTGTCTCTCTTATCAATTCTCACCTTTAGTGGATTGCTTCCAGCAGTCTGCAAACCTGCCTTAATAGTGCATATCTTAAACCCATTACCTTCTCTCCATTCCTGCTGATAGTAAAACACCTCAAAAGAGATACCTGTGTTTGCTTCCTCTACCTTCTCCGCTCTGGAACTCTTGAATTTGCTGCAGTAGGGCTGTTTTCGCTCTACTGAAAGGACTCTTAACGAAGATCAGCAGTGGCTTCCAGTCTGCTAAACCTAAAGGTCAATTCTCTTGCCTCATCTTCACTTCTCAGTAGTGTTTGACATAGTTCAGTCTCCTTCCTGACAGAAATAATTCGTACTCTGGGCCTCTGTTGACGCAACTCTCCAGGCTTTCCACTTATTTCACTCTTCCTGTTACTCATTTTGGGGTCTCACCTTTGATGTCTGACTTTGAGATATTGATTGACTCCAGGGCTTGATTTCAGGCGCTGCCTCTATAATCTTTACTTGGTAATGTCACCAATCCCTCTATTTTAAATACCATTTTTATGATAGTGACTCTCAAATTGATGTCTTCAGTTTTGGCCCTTAGGATTAGCTCACATTAGGTTGCATGTATCAGAAAAAAACCCAAATAATAGTGGCAAGCAAAATAAATTAATTTTTAATTTTTAAAAATTAAAATGTTTTAAATTTTTTAAAAATAAAAAATTTTAAAAATAAAATTTTAATTTTAAAATAATAAATTATCAATAATTTATTAATTATTAATAAATAAAGCAAAATAAAAGTTTGTGTGTTTTTTTCAATACATAAGGAAATTCAATGTACAGGGATATTTATTAAATGTATAAGGAAATATATTTGATGTGTAAGTTTGAAGGAAAGCAAACTAGGACTTATATGGTGACTTGATTGCCATCAGAGACCCAGGGAACTTCCCTTTATCTGTTTGATGATCCCGGCACTTGGTTTCCATCCTCAAGGGCACCTCATTATTTTAAGATGGCTGCTGGAGATCCAGCCATATCATACACATTCCAGACTGCAGAGAGGAGAAAAGCAGGAAGACAAAAGTATTCACTTCCCGGGCGCCTGGGTGACTCAGTGGATTAAGCCGCTGCCTTCGGCTCAGGTCATGATCTCAGGGTCCTGAGATCGAGCCCCGCGTCGGGGTCTCTACTCTGCAGGGAGCCTGCTTCCTCCTCTCTCTCTGCCTGCCTCTCTGCCTACTTGTGATCTCTCTGTCAAATAAATAAAATCTTAAAAAAAAAAAAAAAGTATTCACTTCCCAGTGGAGTCAATTCGCTTTAAGGAGGCTTTCTAGTTTCTTCACCAAACATCCACTTACATCTCAATATCCAAAACTTAGTCATATTGTCATGCCTAGCTATCAGGAAGGCTGGAAAATATAGTCTTCATTTCAGATAGCACTACACCCAGCTAAATATCAAGGTTTTGTAACAGAAGAAGAAGGAGAGGAGAGTGGATGTCGGGAAGAGATCTAGCAGTCTCTGCCATGCTGACCCTGACTTTTCTCTGTGCTGTGGACTTAAACATTTCAATGTCCATAATATCTGCATCTGGATGCCTAATGGGCTTTTCATAATAAACTTGGGCAAACCTCTTGATTCCCTTCAGCCCCAAACCTGCTCCTCCCAACCTTTTCCATTTCAGACTAAAAACCTAAAGTCATTAAAAAAAAAACTTTTGTTATGAAAACTCATGCTGAAAAGTAGAGCAAATAGTCTAATAAACGCCAACAGATTCAGCATTTATCGTGTTTGTTTCAACTGTTTTTTGAGCTGAAGTATTTTAAAGTACAGTTATTGTGACATTGAACTCAAATTCTTCAGTTTGGGGGCGCCTGGGTGGCTCAGTGGGTTAAAGCCTCTGCCTTCGGCTCAGGTCATGATCCCAGGGTCCTGGGATCGAGCCCCACATTGGGCTCTATGCTCCGCGGGGAGCCTGCTTTCCTTCCTCTCTCTCTGCCTGCCTCTCTGCTTACCTGTGATCTCTGTCTGTCAAATAAATAAATAAAATCTTTAAAAAAAAAATTCTTCAGTTTGCATCTCTAAAAGGTAAAGGCATTTTTGTGCATATCTGTGATATTATCACCACTCTTATCAAAATGAGCCAAATCTTGATCCCTCTCTTGCTCGGTTTTCAAGGCTAGTTAATCAGCAAGTGATGTCAGCTCTCCAGCCACTCCCCACTCTCTGCCCTGCCACCCCCTTCCAGCCACTATCATCTCTTAACTAGACTTCTCCAAATTCTTCCTTCTAGCTCTTTATTTTGCACAGGGTACCAAACTGGTCTTTTAAATACTCAAAACTGTGTTGTAACACTTTCTTGACGAAAACCCTCCAGTGATTTACCTCTGTGATTAGAACGGAATCCAGGCTTCCTTGAGACCTACTTGATCTGACTTCTGCCTACTTTTCTAAGTTCTCCTCCGTCCCTCCCCTCACTCCTGCCTTATTTTGTTTCCTTGAATACTAGAGTAATTCCTGCCTGGCTCTAGTCTTTGCTATACCTTCTGCCTGAATGGTTTCCCCCAGATCTTTGTATCGCTGGCTCCTTTTCATCCTCAAGTCTTACCTCAAATGTCACCCCCTCACAGGAGCTTCCTCTGCTCATCCTATCTGGAACAAGTGCCCCCATCCACTGTCCATCAATTCAGAGTCTGTTATCTTGCTTTCTTTCGCATGGCCTTTCTCGCTATTTTGAATTATATTATTTGTTTACCTATTGATGGCCTGTCTTCCTCTTATAAATGTAAGCTCCATGAAAGTACCTAGAATAATGCTTGGTACAAAATATATAATCAACAAATAAGTTGATCTCTGGATATTGAAAGACGTTGCTTTGAATTTCAGCTCCACGGCTTACCAGATGTAGTGGGAAAGTTGCTTAATTTGGCATTGGAATACCAGTATCACAGAACTCTTGTAAAAATTAAGGGGGGTGATTATGTAAAGCACTTAGTATAGCATTTGATGCATAGTAAGCCCACAAATATGATAGCTGCTATTATTATTACTGCTATTAATTATTACATATCTCTGCCACATTTGATCCTTATGAACATTGCCTCCTTAAGACTCTCCTCTTTTGGTCTTTTTGGTGCCATACACTTCTAGTTTTACTACCCCTGGAATGCCTTTGAACACCTTCTGCGACCCAACCCCCACCTGATGACTCCATAATGATTCTTTCCATGCCTTGTACCATGTATTGCTTGTGCGAAACTGACTCGACAAGAGAAGAGCTCCTGGTCCCAAGGCGGCATCTGTGGGTTGGCCTAGGTGCTACCCAGGCTCAAGAGCTTCTCTACAATGGGTGATAACCACCTAAATAAATTAACTTACTTCTCCTGAGGAACATGGACAGAGAGTGAGAGGGAGTATGTGAGAGAGATACTGTATCATGAGCAGGAGAAGCAGTGACAGAGAGTACTTGATGACTACAAGGATGCCTGTGCTGGGCAGATGAACAAAACATGCAACCTACTCACAACAACTTCACTGTATATCCCGGTGACCTTTCAGGCCCCATGAGTCCTGCTGCTATTTGAGGATGTCTTCTGGGGGCATCTGGGTGGCTCGGTCAGTTAAGCATTTGTCTTTTGTTTTTGGCTCAGGTCATGGGTCCTGAGATTGAGCCTGCATAGGGCTCCACACTCAGTGGGCGAGGAGTCTGCTGGAGAGTCTGTCCCTCTGCCTCTCCCCACGTGGCTTCACAAAAACCTCTATGGTCACTTATCTGTTCCTCACTTGGCAAGAACCTAACCAACGCCCTCCCTGAGCGGTTTCACTGGGTTGATTCAACAACCACTTATTAGCATTTACCATTGGTCACCCACTCATTCACCCTCATAACTTTGGGCACTTCTCCCTCTGTTGGTAATTCACCATTGCATCGCCAAAATGACCTGTTTCCTGAGGTTCCAGGCCAAGCTTCTGGGGGGTCCTACTGGCACTTAAAAGAACCACCTTCCAAACAATTTCAAAATTTCTGCCCTTTCTCTCCTCTCATGCCCTCCCTGGTACAAATGTGTCCCTCCTCATGTGTTCCCTGTCTTGGCTGATGACACTGCCTACTCCTAGTCACTTGGGCTAAAGATCTTGGAGTGATCTTCGTGACATCTGTCTTTATTACCTTCCACAGCTAATCAGCATCTGCTGATGCATCTGCCCCCTTTCTTCTTTTATGATGCCCTTCAAGACTGTCAGTAACTTGGTCCGCCTCCATTACTTCTCTTCCCTCACTGCTCTCCCCTTGCTCACCTGCTCCCAGCCCCCTGACCTCCCTGACTGTCCCTGAACAGGCCAAATACAGTCCTGCTCCAGGGATTTTGCATCTGCTATTCCCTTTGCCCAGAACCCATTTCCTGAGCTCTCCTCCTTGTCTTCTTCACATCTCTACTCAAATATCCTTGTGTCACCTTTCCTAATCACCATATTTAAACTCTAAGAATCTGACAACTGATTCTCCCTAACCCCTTCTTCTGTTTTATTTTCTCCAAAGCTCTCCAACATGCTACCTAACTTACTCACTCTTTTTATTTGTCATATTCCCCCACTCCTTACCTTGCAACCCTACTCGGGAGATGTACACCATGGGGGCAGGAATTAATATCCCCAAAGCTCTCTACAGTGTCTGACACACAGTAAACACTCCATAACTTAGTGTTTCATCCATTAATTGATTACTCGATCTCTCTCTGCCACCATTGCTTATCTGTTTTCTTTTTAAACTATTTCAAGATACTTTATTTTTTAAACAGGTCACGACACTAAGCTTTTGGCCCCTTCGGCCATATGCAAGCTATACATGCTTGCTCAGCAGCTGAGGGGCATACTTAGTAGTGTGTGTGAAAAGCAAATAAAATTCATATAAAACAAATATTCAAGTAGTTTCCATAGGTTGTGTTCTTGTAGTCTTGTTACAATGCCAATGCCACATCCTGGGCATATGTTTCTGACCCTCATGGAAAAATTATAAATCTGGCCAGTTGAAACTGCCATCTGGTATAGCACTAGCTTTTTCTAATAAGCTCTGTGTCTTGGCCCTTTTCAACCATTAAGAGCTTAGAATTGTCAGAGCGATGGTATTCTCAGCTACCCCAACCGTTTTTTGTCCTTGCTACAAAAGGCAGTATCCTGTACCTTCTGGAAAAGCAGATACCCATCTGGTTCCCCCAGGAATATGGTGGAGACTGAATCCTGCAAGAGTCCATGATATTTTCCTTTTAGTTTTCTACTTGCACTGAAGTCTTGGTCCTTCCCTCTTTTTCAATCAGTATATATTTTTAGAATATTTAGAATAGAAGGATTAATTTTGTCTGAAAGCCATGTTATATTCTGCTTCTATTTTTTTAAAGTTTTTTTTTTCTCATTATAAAAACAACATATGCACATTTCATTTAAAAAATGTAAATATGGGGGAAAATCATCCAAAGATTTTTGGTATAATTACTATTCATATTTTACCATGTTTCTTTCTATGAATATTCTTTTCATGAATATGTATTTCTTGCTTTTTTTCCAATTAAGATTACAATATAGCAATATGTCAATGTTAATACAAAACTCTTTATATGTATAATTCTGAATAAATAAGTAATCTTCTTTAGATAACTTCATTTTTTTTTCCTTTTCAAAATCATCCTCCTACCTTTGGACACATATTTCCAATTTATTGCATTAAACTGAAATCAAGATTAACTTCTTTGTGCATATGGCTTTCCTGACTTTGGGATTATTGTCTTAGACTGGGGTTCCAGAGAGAAAGCTCTTGATATACAACCTACCTAACTTCTTTTCAGAGCTGTTTTCCTTAAGCTCTTTTGGATGCAAAGAGTCACTCAAGTCGCTTCAGTCACTGGGAGGTTTATAGGAATGATAACTGCAGAAATATTTGGGACAGGAATCCAAGCCATAAGGCCAGGCCTCCTGTAATGTCACGGAATGAAGAAGAATTGGCAGGGCCATGCAGACTGCAACTGGAGATCATTCAGGATGCAGGGAGCTCTGGGGACCAGCCTATCACTTTGTCACCTATCAGCAGTCACAGCCCCGGAGGGTCCGTCCTAGAGATCCACCGTTAAAAACTGGTCTATTTCATCTGCTGGTATCAACAACTGCTCAACTCTCTATCTTATTTTCATCACAGAAGTAATCTAATTGGGTCAGCCACTCATCATTATGCCTATTTAGACTGAATTTTTACTTCAAGCTTCATCATTGGTCACTTGGACAGATTTATTTGGCTATTCTTTACTAAGTGCTCATTTCTGTCTCAATCTTTTGTGGGGTTAGGCGAAACAGAACATGACTTTCCTACATTGCTCTTGTGGTAATTTGCTTGCAATTTTTCAAAATATTTAACCATCAGTGGCAGAGGCACTGACCAGTCAGTTCCGGAGAATGTGCCGTGATGGAGTATCCTTACCAGATACCATGTTTAGAAGAGGACCCAGCAGGTTTGGTGGTCAGTCTATTCAGTATCAGTCTACATGCCCACCCAAAAGGTAGGAAATCATAGCAGCACTATTCATAGCAGCCAAAATGTGGAAATGACCTGTGTTCATCAATAGATGAATGCATAAATCAAAATGTGCTGCATATCCATATAGTGGAGCAGTATTTATCCATTAAAAAGGAATGAAGTAGTGATACAAGCTCCAATGTGGATGAACCTTGGGAACATTATTCTAAGTGAAAGAAGCCAGACACAGAGGACCACATATTGTATGATTCTATTTACATGAAATATCTAGAAGAGGTCAATCCATGGAGACAGAAAGTAGGTTGTTGGTTGCCAGGGGCTGGGGGAATGTGGGGAGCAATGGCATAATGGGGATGGGATTTCTTTTTGGAAATAATGAAAATGGTTTGGAACTAGACAGAGGTGGTGGTTATACAGCACCGTAAGTGTAGTAAATGCCATTCGATTGTTCACTTTACAATGGTTAATTTGGTGGTATGTGAATTTCACCTCCCAAAAAAGATATCCAACAATCCTTCTCTGGGTCTATATATGCAAAAGAATTAGAACCAAGGTCTCAAAGAGATACTTGCACAACCATGTTCATAGCAACATCATTTACAATAACAAGAAGTAGAAGCAACCCAAAGGTCCACTGATGGAGGAATGGAGAAAGGAAACATAGCATATACATGTAATGGAAAATTATTCAGCCTTAAAAAGGAAGGCGATCCTGTCATATGCTACAACATGGGTGAAACTTGAGGACATTATACTAAGTGAAATAAGTCAGACACAAGACAAATACCGTATGATTCCACTTACATGAGGTATCTAAAGTAATTAAATTCATAGAAGCAGAAAAAATAGTTGGGGCTGGAGGGTGAGAGAAATGAAGAGTTATTGTTTGATGGGTACAGGATTTCAGGGTTGCAAGATGAAAAACTTTCAGATCTGTTGCACAGCGGTGTGAATATACTTAACGCTATTGAACTGTATACTTCAAAACAGTTAAGATGGCAAATTTTACATTGTATTTTTTACCACTGTTTTTCTTTTTTTGAAGATAGAAGGGAGTTGAACACACACTAATGACAAGTAGACACTGGCTTTCCTTTTTAATTTCTACCAATTTTACAGGCTAAATCCATATCTACTTTTTCTGAGGTCCATATCTTTTATTATCAGTAATGTTCATTCATTTGCTCAACAAAACTTAAGTGTCATCCCAGCCATCAGACAACATGACTGGTGCTGGGGTTATGAGGTCACACAGGACAGTCGCTGTCCTGGTGGAGTCAACGGTAGGGGCAGTCCCTACCAACTCCCCCTTGTCACACAGGGAAATAGAATTATACCTGTGTTAAGCACCAGGAAGGAGCCAGATGGGTGTTTCTCAGTTTTGTGATGGGCTCCTGACCCAGTCTGGGAGTTCTCCTTGAAAAGGTGAGCTTTTGGGTGAAATCTGAAGGATGAGCAAAAATTGGCTAGTTCGTGGGACTGAATGGATGGGTTAGGGTTGGGGCAGGGGGAAAGGTACATCAGTGTTTAAAGGCCATGAAATGAGAAGGATCCTTAAAGGATCTTGATCTTAACATAAGTAATGGGAGGTCAGGGAAGGGTCTTAATGGTGTGTGGAGTTGAGGTATAATTAGATTAATCTTTTTTTTTTTTTAAGATTTATTTATTTGACATACACAGAGAGATCCTGGGATCATGACCCAAGCCAAAGGCACACTCCCAACCAACTGAGCCACCCAGGGGCCCCCAGATTGATTAGTCCTTTAAAAATGATGTCTCTGTGCAGAGAATGCAATGAAGGAGAGCTAGAAACAATGCAGAGAGACCACTTACGGGGTATTGCACTAGTCTTAACCAACTAGGGTGATGACAGTAATGATGGTGAAGACACTTGGGTAAAATTGACACCACCTTGCAATATACTGGATATGAGGTTGTAGCAGAGGGTGAAATGAATGATGACTTCCTAGTTTAATCTTTTTACTCCCCCCTTTTCTGACTAGTGTATTTCTATCCTTGCTCATATTTATTTGGTAGTTTTGAGAGTTTCTTTTGCTTTATATGAATGGTATATTAAAGATAATAAGTCCCGGGGCATCTGGGTGGCTCAGTGGGTTAAGCCTTTGCCTTCAGCTCTGGTCATGACCTCAGGGTCCTGGGATCAATACTCGCATGGGGCTCTCTATTCAGTGGGGAGCCTGCATATCCCTCTCTCTGTCTGCCTCTCTGCCTATTTGTGGTCTCTCTCTGTCAAATAAACAAATAAAATATTAAAAAAATAATAAGTCCCATTTTTTGCCTTTATTTCTTTTTTTTTAATAAAGATTTTTATTTATTTATTTGTCAGAGAAAGAGAGGGAGAGAGCGAGCACAGGCAGACAGAGTGGCAGGCAGAGGCAGAGGGAGAAGCAGGCTCCCTGCCGAGCAAGGAGCCCGATGTGGGACTCCATCCCAGGCTGCTGGGTCAGGACCCGAGCGGAAGGCAGCCGCCCAACCAACTGAGGCACCCAGGCGTCCCTTGCCTTTATTTCTTTTGAAGTATGCTAATTTCAAATTTTTCCAGTAATTAAATATTTTCTTTGGCATTAATGCAATTTTTTAGATGCTTACAGTAAATTCATTCAGGTTATTTCCACAATTCTTTTGTTGAAGGCTGACTGTATATAAATAAGGCTAAAACGAATAGGTAGGAATTTAAAGCTGATGGCTAATGAGCAACTGAATTAGTATTTCAAGGAGGTGTTAAGAGGATGCCCCTTGCCCATCCTCCTCACCCCCATGAATGTGGCCAAAGTGAAAACCAGTATTTGAAATTTTAACTTCTGAATATCTATTAGACATCTCTTGTATAGAGGTAAAAGGTGAGCAAATCTCATTCCCTCTTCTGTGTCCATTCCACTCAATGCTCCCTCCCTGCAGTCACTTTTATTAATTTTCAGAACATACTTATGCAGAGATAAACAAATATTAATATATGATCCCATTCTTCCTGCTTATTTTTAAAATAAAAAGTAACATACTATACACATTGTCCTACCCTGTGGTTTATTCATTGAACAATATATCACATAGCCCTTTCCATATCAGAATACAGTGTGTCCTCTTTTTTCAGAGTTGTGTAGTATTAGATTATGTGCCTGACCCCATAATCTGTTCAACCTATCAACTTCAACCTTCTTTTATTATAAACAATTTGGCTCTGAATAATCGTCATTTCGCACCTATGAAGAACATCTGTAAGATAAATTCCCACACTTGAGATTTTCTAGGAGTTGGGTAATTACAAAGATGGATTCAGGTTGCATGGAGCCTGAGGATTATAATTTTGTGGGCCTTCACTAAGAAAAAGAATACAAAATTATCTAATTCAAAGTTGATACAAAGTGAATATTTTTTTAAATATGAAAGGAAATGAATATTTATATAGAATATGAAAGGAAATCACAATAGCTTTTTAAATTTAAAAAAAACTGAAAATGCGATGAAAATCACAGAAACTTGTAAAGTAAGATAATGTCTTTACTAATGAACTACCTGACATATCTCTATAATGCCTTTCTCATTCTCCCCCCCCCTTTTTTTTCTTAGCTACAAGCACTGATTACCTCTTCTTTGGCCATACATTTGTAATATCATTTTAAAGACAGAAAGCAGAAAGATAATTTAGTCTTCTCTTTCACATGGTTGGTTGAAATTCCTTTTTAGAGATTTTTGGTGGTTGGGGTGCTTAAAGCATCCAATTTCACACAAACACGCTTCCAATGTGTAGTGCTGTTACAAGTTTGTGTCCTACAACTCAGAAATTCTGATAAATTCTATTTCACAGGATTCCCACTTTAAAAAAGATTATAAATATATGGTGCATTTATAATTGCTGCATTATCAAGTATATCCTAGCAGGCAAAAATATGCATTTTGATGGGTATCTGTGAGAAGTAAGCAGTCTGCATATAATTTTACATATCTAATGATTAAAATAATTTCTCACAGATTGGTTTCTGGCTCCATTTATTTCAAGCCTCGTTCCCCCCCCCCCCACTATCTACATAATTCTAATACCAGGCACCATAAGACATATTCATATTTCAGTATGATCTCCGGCCCTGCAGCTCGTAGTCAGAGTAGCAGGTGGTCGGCCAAGTGAGTGGTAGAAGTATTTGAGCAACACTAGTCCAATACTTGATAAGCTGGCTCTCATGGAAGTGACTGCATACCACATAAATATACCCTACTACATCCAAGTGCTGAATGTGTCTTCAAGTCTGCTTCCTTTTACCTGATTTCCGGAGTTCCTGATGCCATTCCAATGCTACGCTTCACAAAGGAAAGCATGACGGAGAGGAAGTCTGAGAGGAAGAGAACAGTGGGCTTAACCAGTTGTGATTAAAATATCTTACTTTGCAAAGTTCTCAAAAACCACGTAACATGTTGAAAAATTGTTGGGACACTTCCTAGGGCCTCCAAAGGGACCTGTGCAAGTGAGGAGTCCCAAAGTTTATCCTAAACTTACTGTTCTACCCATAATGCAAAGGCTTCCTTTTCCATGGTCTTGAATGCAGAGTGTGTTATCAAATTTGTAAATTTTTGCCAATCTGATGGGGAGGACAAGACAACTTAGAACAGTTGTATCTTGCATCTCTCAAATTCTGAGTTAAATTGAGCATTTTTTCTTAGGCTTAAGAGCCACATGTGTTTCTTTTTTCGTGAACTCCCAGTTCATTTTTTTCCCTCTTGTTTCTATTGGGTTGTTGGTCCTTTTCTTATTGATTGCCAGAAACTCTTTATACATTGGTAGATGCATTTTTGTCTTTATATTGTTATTTATTTATTAATCATCTCTTAGACTCTTTAGTATTATTTTTTGATTGAGGAATAATTGGCCTCTAACTTTATGTTAGTTCCAAGTATACAACATAATGAGTTGCAAAGTGATCACTACAACTAGTCTAGTTAATATCTGTCCCCATACATAGTGACAAAAATTGCTTTTCCTTGTGATGAGGACTTTTGAGATCTACTCTTTTAATAACTTTCAAATATACAATATAGTATTATTAACTCTAGTCACTATGCGGTACATGACATCCCCAAGACTTCTTTATTTTATAACTGGAGGTTTGTAAACTTTGACCCCTTTCATCCATTTTTCTTCCCTATGTGTGTACGTTTTTGTTGCTCTTATTACCACACTGAAAATATTAAGTTGTTATATTGTTAACTTTACCATGATTTCAATTTTTATATTTGAGTATTTGATCCACATGGTATGGAAAATTTTTTGGTTTTTTAAAAATTGATGGTTTATATGAAGATTCTAGCATCTGTAGAAGACGGAGTTCCAGACATTCATCAAGGAAAGAATAATGTTCCTCAGTCTCACCTTAAAAAAAAAAACAAAAACTGTAAAAACAATGAATACTGTTATGCTGAAAAAATAAATAAATTTAAATACTGAAAAAAACAAAAAACTGTACTTCTAATTGAAGTTTAATTATTAATATGCTTCCTTTAATGAATTAATATTTATTGGACACCCATTATATGCTAAGTCTTCACGTTTCTCTCGTTGAAAAATGTGACTCCATGAATGAAAGAGTTCCAAGTAAAGGAAGTAAAGACTCGTCTACAGTCAGAAATAGGAATAATAAATAAATATAATGCTCTGTGGCCAGAAATAAATATTCTTCATGCTTCCCAGACATCTTAACATTTATAGTATTATAGATGGTTCTGTCCTTTCTTCATGGTTGGTGCCACATGCTTCCTGTGTCCCTCTGTGGGGACAAGCAACCTTCCTTTGTAGTGCAGGTAGTTATTTTCCAAGAAAAGATCAAATGCTCCTCTCAGCTGGAAACACCCACTCTCCATGTTGTCTCAAAGGGTTTCTCACTCCTACATTCCAGACATGTCCAAACTAAACCCTGGTCAGAAAAAGACCTGGCCCTGAGTTTCAATGCAACTTGTTGTCTTTTACTCTGGACTTAGACCAGAAAAATGTGCGTATTCTTCACTTGTGATTATAGTTTATTAATTATGTAATAACTTTACATTACTTATTCAATATTCGTCATTAACAAAAGTAGTCTTTATTCTTCTTTGGTGTTCGCAGATGAATCACGACCGGGATTCATTTAACATTCAGTTCTGTGGTTCTTCCCTCAGTGCTTAACACAGCTCTTTGAACAAATTTAGGGAACTAGAACCTACTTATTTTTTTTTTTTTTTTGGAACCATTAACTTTTTTACTTTTTTTTTCATCCATTTTTTTTTATTTGTTTATTTACAGCATAACAGTGTTCATTGTTTTGGCATCACACCCAGTACTCCATGCAGTATGTGCCCTCCCTATTACCCACCACCTGGTTCCTCAACCTCCCACCCCCCCCCCCTTCAAAACCCTCTGGTTGTTTTTCAGAGTCCATAGTCTCTCACGTAGAACCTACTTATTTTTGAAGGAAAGTGCCATTTCTGCGGCATAATCAGGAACTAAAAGGCTAAAGTAACATTAGAATTGAAAGGTGCCTCTGAAATCACTTGGTTTGATCCCCTCATTTTTAAAGATGAGGAAGTAAAGACCCAGAGAACTCAGAGGTTAATGACATGTTTCTTATGTTTATCCCAAGTCAGCACACCCATAAGTACTACCTTCTTTATTTTTATTTGGTTAATTCATGTGGTTAGTATGTGAGTTTGGTTTCTTTTTAAAATGTGTACGTGTAAAATAGCTGGGAGAAAAAAAAAATTATCCCAAATCTCTCTACCAAGGGACAGTCACTGTTAAAAGGCAGCATGACCATCAATCACTAAGGGAATGAGCTTTGGAACCAGACAGTGCCAGACAGAACACCATCATTTAACCTTTCCAAGTTTCAGTGTCTTTATGGCTACATGGGAGATGATAGCATTCCCCTCATGGTGCAGATTAACATATATTGCATAGGTAAAGCATTCAGGTCAGTGAGCTAAATGATTGTATGCAATTCATATTAGCAATTATTAGTGGTACCGTTGAGACAGTACTCCAAACATTTTTGTACCGTGCTTTGTTCACTTACTGGATCCCATGCATTTTCCCAGGGCATCAAAGAAACTTTATTAATACACATCTTTTATGTCCTGACCATCTTTGTAGAGAAAAAAATGGAGGTATTTTCCATTTCAAAGCCAAGGTTACATATACCTTCTCAAAAGAAGAAAAGCTGAATCAGCAGCTGCCAACAAAGGGGAAAGGAAACAAGGGTTAATTAAGAGGAACTATTTTGGAATAAACAGCTGGATTTACAAGGGTGTGCATGAGAATGCTTTGATGCATGCATTTAGAGAGTAAAGGATATGGAATAATTGATGGCTATATTGGCAGAGCAAAGTGTCTCAAGGGCATGCAGGCTGCAGAGTTAAACTGTTTGCACTTTTCTTGCATTTAGTGTGTGTATTTTGTGAGCATAATAATAATTTGTACGCACACAGAAGCTTTCATCTGGGGAGGAGCTCAGAGCACTTTGAAGATGTTAATAAGAAAAAGACCTGCTAATTAAGATTGCTTAAAAATAAAAACTCTCCTTTCAGCATGTTTACATGCTTGCCAGGAGGATTCCAACTTACAGAGATTTGTTATCACAAGTGAGTTTTCCACGACTTCTTTTTAGAACACATAGTTGGATTTAGTGTGCAGATAAAATCCTTTTCTGGAGGGTCACACCACATGGAACAAGAATAATTCGACAGACTCTGACATGCTTGATTTGGAGATCATACTTTTACCCAGAAAATGTTGAGGTTAGAGCAAAAAACAATACCATGTTGGATATTTGTAATGAGTTTTCAGTTTCAGACTAAACCCACCAAAATATGCTTAGAAAGAAGGACAAAGCATTCCCAGACCTTTCTGAAATTATATTTGCTAAAGGAAATTCAGATAGCAAAAATCATATCTCAGTGCGTGGTGAAAAGGATGACTTTGTTAAGGCTTCTACAAGCTTACCCCTCAACTTTCTTACATTCAACACACTAAAGCAAATCTCTACACAGAGTTAATTCATGAAACCTTTCCTAATCCAGCTATTAAAACTGGATGCCTCCCTTCTCTCTGCTCCCTGGGCAGTGAATGTTATTTGTTTGAAAATATTATTTGTATAATGATTTAGTGTTTGAGTCTTTTTTTTCATATGTCAGATATTTATAGTTCTTTCCCACCAGAGAGGAAACTCCAAGTAGGCAAAAATATATTTTATTCATCTTAATATTGTATAGAGGGCTTAGCACAGTGTATGATCCTTAACACCACATGCCCATTAATAATTATTTTCAGGGGCACCTGGGTGGCTCAGTGGGTTAAGCCTCTGACTTCAGCTCAGGTCATGATCCCAGGCTCCTGGGATCAAGCCCTGCATGGGGCTCTCTGCTCAGCAGGGAGCCTGCTTCCTCCTCTCTCTCTGCCTGCCTCTCTGCCTGCTTGTGATCTCTCTGTCAAATAAATAAATAAATAAAATCTTTAAAAAAAATAATTATTTTCAAAAAAAATTATTACTTATTTTCTTGTATATTTTTTTAAGATTTTGTTTATTTATTTGACAGACAGTGAGTGAGAGGAGCACAAACCCGTGGGAGGGGAAGAAGAAGAGGGAGAAGCAGACTCCCTGCTCAGCAGGGAGTCCAACACAGGGCTCCACCCCAGGACCCTGAGATCAAGATCTGAGCTGAAGGCAGATGCTTAATTGACTGAGCCATCCAGGCGCTCCAATAACTATTTCTTTTAATTAAGAATTTTTATTATAGCAGTTTTGTAATAGAAAAAGAAATTGGATACAGCATCAATGTCCATCAACAGGACAAGGGCTAAAAAAGTTATGAGACATCTGTACAATGGGATACTATGTCACTATTAAAAAGAATGAAACAGACTTGAAAAATTCCTTGGTCTATGGAATGAACAACTCAAGTAGAAGAATATGTATTTTAGGGGCACCTGGGTGGCTCAGCAGGTTGGGGCCTCTGCCTTGGGCTCAGGTCATGATCTCAGGGTCCTGGGATCAAGCCCCACATCGGGCTCTCTGCTGAACAGGAAGCCTGCTTCCTCCTCTCTCTCTGCCTGCCTCTCTGCCTAGTTGTGATTTCTCTCTGTCAAAAAAAAAAAAAAAAAAAAAAGAATATGTATTTTAGCATCTCCTTTTTGCAAAAATAAGACGAGACCAAACGGGCAATTGAGAGATGCATGGAATGAATAGATATATGAAGAGCCAGCTAAATTTTTTAATTATTCATAGAAATTGGAGGACCTGGGGGCGCCTGGGTGGCTCAATCAGTTGAGCGTCTGCCTTTGGCTCAGGTTATGATCTCAGGGTCTTGAGATGGAGCCCCATGTGGGCTCCCTGCTCAGGGGGAATCTGCTTCTTCTTTTCCCTCTGCCCCCTCCCCCCAAATAAATACATAAACTTTGAAAAAAAAAAAAAAAGAAAGAAAGAAAAGAAAAAGAAATTGGAGGTCCTGAAAAATATGAGCAAATCATCAACAGTGAACATTCCTGGCACGTGGGACTGAGGGGAGTGGGTTGGCTGTGAGAAGAAAGTCCCTCACTTGTTACCCTTACCTCTGTATTGTTTGAAGTTTTAGCCGTGAACGAGTATCATTTTTGGTCATTAAAAAAACGGAAATTTTTTACTGACTTCAAGTTTGGATTTGCTGAACTTGCCTTCGGCCAGGCAGATGACCTAATATCCCATATTTCTGCACTTCAAGCCTGTCTCCCTGACAGAGCCTCTGGCGTGGAGCGAGCTGCAAGGGACAAAGCCTTCCTTTTTCAAGAGTAAGCATTTAGCTGGATTCACACTGCCTCCCTTGGGCATCCTCCTGGGGCACCTTTCCAGGGCCTTGCTTTCTAAATTCGGTATACTAATAGGCTGGGACAGATTCCCTGGCTGACTTTGGAAGTTGTCAAAATCTCTCTGGTAACTTTCTTAGGCTTTTTGGTCTCTAACAAGACATGGACCTTTTTCAGTTGTAAATCAGCCTACATCAAAATTCAAGCAGGAGGCCATGCTACCCCTGAAATCCCTTCTGCTCCCTCATTCTAGCCGCTGAGTTCTCGCTCCCTTGAAACTCCTGCCTCGTGAGGTAATCAGAAATAACCACCTGGGCTAATTTCCGAAGTGGCCATTCTCTTGTTTTGACTGGCAGGAGGGGTGTGATTTGTTTTCCACATACAGTGTGTGTCCGTTGGCTTGCTGCCAGCATGATTCTCTCACCCGAAAGAAAACTGAGCTCTCTCTAAAATCGGAGGACAAGAGGGAATTTGTGGGAATATTGCAGATTAATCCACTTTGCTGTGATTTGGCCTGGCCCATTTTTAGTGGGTGCTGGTTCAAGGTTAGTTTGTGGTTACATAAACTTGCCAGCCATCCGGAAGAGGAAACAATACCCTCTGGTGGTAAGATTATATCCTGCACCAAGTACCCTAAATTTCAGCTCTAGGCCAGGTTGCCTTACTTACTTGTACCTCCGTACACAGGAACATTTTTGATCACAGAAATCTACGCCTTTTTAAAAGTTCGTTCATTTGCTTGTTTGTTTATTGTAATCTCTACACCCCACAGGGAACTCGAGCTCACAACCCTGAGATCAAGAGTCGCACGCTCTACAGGAGCCCCCAGAAATCTATACTTAAAGAAATCAACCCCACCTTTTTTTAAAAAAATTTTTATTTATTTATTTTGACAGAGAGAGATCACAAGTAGGCAGAGAGGCAGGCAGAGAGAGAAGGGGAAGCAGGCTCCCCGCTGAGCAAAGAGCCCAATGTGGGGCCTGATCCCAGGACCTTGAGATCATGGACTTTAGCTGGAGGTAGAGGCTTTAACCCACTGGGCCACCCAGGCACCACTCAACTCCACCTTTTATCTTGAGTGATAGTATAGAGATACAAACAGTAAAATTTCCCTTTCCCAATTATGCTTTTATTGTTCTGAGTTACTGTGTTCAACAATATGCAGATCAAAATTATTAAGTGCGCTACCATTCTATTATGGAAAAAAATTCCTGTCATTCTGCAAACTACAGAGCTGAAGTTGATTTTGGAATATTCCATTATTTATGGTGTTGTTATTGTTATGCTTCTTGGAGGTCCGTTTTGTTTTCAGAATGTGTTTATTGGTGCGGTATAGGTTTTTGTCACTCAGAAGGTATGCCACTAAGTTCTGCTGCATGCGACAACGTTCAGATGTATTCACAATCCTAGGTTCCAGTCTTCTTGCTCATGTATCCACTCGAATTGTCACAGTTGGGTTGATTGCAGGGGAACATTATCACACCAGCTGCTCTGGCTCTGCAATTAGCAGGCCTGGTATGGAATGTTGGGTGTAAGCTGGAGTTCCCGTGGACTCTGGACATTTGCCTTCCTGAGTCTCTGCCTTTGACTTTCCCTTTGGGAATCATGCCATAAAGGTCACTGTTTCCTGTTCCAAATATTCCTTTTAGTTTCTGTTTTGTGAGAACTCTGTATAAAGCTTTTTCCCTTGACCGTTTGTCCTCCCAGGCCTGAGACTGCTTCTGAAGTCGAGAGAAGTGAATAAACCCAGGATTCCTTCCTGGGAACTGGGTACTTGTCATTGAAGAGTAGAGTGTCTTTGGAGAAGCTTGTGGCACCAGGATTTGAGGTGAGAGAGGAGGAAGAGGGGGCTCAGCCCATCATTTAAAACTTGCATTTGCTTCTTGTCACAATGCTCATGGGCACTTGGTAGGTGACCAACTGGGCTGGTCTGTCTGGGATTGAGGGATTGTTCAGGACATGGGACTTCTAGTGTTAAACTGACAAAGTCCCAGGTAAACTGTACTAGTTGGTCATACCGGTGTGGGTTTTGGACTGCATGAATCCTTTCTTTGCTCCCCTCGCTCTCTGTAGGTAATTGTTCTTCCCTTTACGCCAGATCCGCCAAGAGTTGTTCCTTACGCATCCTAATAAAACCCATGATGTCTGAAAATGACAACCTATTAAGGATGTACTATATTTCAAACATGTTAACCATGGAAAAACCTTTCACTGGGGTTTAAAAATTACATAGACTTTACATAAACATGAACTTGAGACAGACCTGCTTACACCAGTCTAAAGAAGAAATTCTCATTGTTTCTAGGCACAGAGGGAAGGTTGACTGTTAGGTGCCACGTCTGGTGCTGGGGATGGGGAACTGAATGGATACACAGATAAATGCCACAAAATGACCAGCGCTACGAAGAGTGCTATATGAGGCTAAAGAACAAAGTGATTGCTGTGGGCTGGGATACCGGGAGAGGCTTAAAGCAAGAAGTGGGATGTGGAGAGAGCTAGAGAGGAATCAGGAAGAAAGGGTAGACTCAAGATAGAGGAGAAGACTTTTCCAGGCAGTGGAAAGAACAGCCTGTAGACTCCGAAATGCCTGGGTAGGATGTGCCTAGGCGAGTTGCTCTGAAGCTGAGTTTTCAAATGAGGGGTCGGTTTGAAGAGGGTGTGTAGGACAATTCTTATATTTCTATACGGCTGCTTTTGCAATCACCGTAGATCCAGTGAGCACATCTTTCCCAAACAGAGGGAGCCCTTCTTTTTCCTCCTGTCCCTCTGCCAGCTCTCTGAGGTTAGGCCTGGCATCTCCAAAGAATGACCTGACTGTCTCAGTAAATATTTGGGGTGCAAAGAACTGGAGCATTGTCCAGGCCCTGTGTGCCCACTCCACCCTTCCTCCTATTGAGTCCTCTGCAGAGTAGGCGGCTCACAGAGTATGGCCAAGGAAGCTCTCCTTCCCCTCCTTGTAAACGAGCGTTGGCACAGAGATAAGGAGCATCGGTCCCTGCACCCTGTTCTCAGCAAAAGCAATGAGCACTTGTACGTGAAATGGGACTGTTAAATGACTGCTGGTTTCCTTTGCACTTTATGGTTCATTAGTGGGTTTTCAATGACCTTATCGTAGACTGGACATAGCAAAATATCACGGCACAATTTTACCTAAATGGCCTTTTGCTTACACAAATCCCATTGTTCTGTGTCGAAAGGAAACCCTTTCCTTTCCGGGCAAAGACAACGTGAAGGTGTATTTATGAACTGGATAACAACCATTGTCATGAATGGGACCAAGGGAGCCAGAAGTAAACATAGAAGGTGCCTTCAGTGAGGTTTGGGAGAAAGGCCATGAGGAAGGTTCTTGTGCCTCTTCCACGAGCTTTCCATCTAAAAATTCCTTCTCTTGGAAAGAAGGGCTTTAATCTGTAAATTCTCCTGGGAAGATTATGACTGTCTTAACTCTCACACTGACAAATCCGTATCAGTGTTTTCCCTTTGGTGAATAATAGGTAGGGCTTTGAATGCTTAAAAAGAGGTATCTGCTGATATGAGAAAATGCTGCCAAAAAGGAAGGCTTAGCATCTTAAAATCAGATTTCTAGCCCCGCCCCATTTTTTTTTTTTTTTTTGGAAATTTGTCATAGCTTTTATCCGAAATGGCTTGAATCACAACCACACTCGGGAAAACGGTCTTTTATTTTCCTTGTTTTGGATTTTTAGTTTCTTAATACTGTAAGGTCTTGACCGTCTACCACCTTCCTTTTGTTGTTCAATGTCCTTCCTTTTCTCTCAAACTCTTTTGTAAACTATTTTAAGCTGCCCCATTTCTGCTCCTGAATTTCCCCCTTGATTCCCACTGGTTCTATTTATTAGCTCACAATGATTGCTTCCTTTCTCAGGTCTGGAAGGGCATGACTGTGCTCAGGTATGACTCTGGCCCTTTAAAAACATGAATACAAGGCATAAATATCATTAAGTTGATGACTGCATCTGTTAGAAATATTTTTTTTTAAAGATTTATTTATTTGACAGATAGAGATTACAAGTAGGCAGAGAGGCAGGCAGAGAGAGAGAGAGAGAGGAGGAAGCAGGCTCTCCGCTAAGCAGAGAGCCCGATGCGGGGCTCGATCCCAGGACCCTGGGATCATGACCTGAGCTGAAGGCAGAGGCTTTAACCCGCTGAGCCACCCAGGTGCCCCCTGTTAGAAATATTTTGATCACCCTTCTGCTGCCATTTGTTTTATCTGAAAACATAGGTTGACAACTAATACATATATCCTGTAAAAAATGGGAGGAAAATTCCACTAGACAATGTGGATTAATCAGAAGCATTTTTCTTTTTTAAAAAACCATAGCTTTATATTTCTTTTTGTGCCTGTTGGTCCTTAATCATAGCTACAGCTGAGACTCCTCTCTCCCCATTCTTTGAGTCTCTGATATCTCCTTACCCACATCTCTTTGTAAATCATTATTATTTCTTTTAATTTTGCAATTGTTTCTGCCCTTGGTCGTGTCAGTTAGATCACTGTCATCTGAATTAAATGCTAAGATATAGGGTTTGCAATTAAGTTAAAATGTTTCCTTGGAGTGGGTCCAGTTCTTCTTATCTTTTTGGATAAGTAATAGCTTTCAAGGTCCTGGCTGGAAGATTGTTATTTTGAATTAAGGATCCTTATCTTCACATAATTTGAACAATCCCAGACTACAGGAGCATTACCCAGGTCCACCAGACCATTCTTCGTTAGCACTGTTCAGTGTGAAAGTCTAGAGAAGAAATCGGGCAGGCATGGTGGACCAGGCAGTTCAACAAAGAACATCCGAAGAAGCTACTAGGAGAATATTCTACCATTTATGTCAATTTAAATACAACTTTCAAGTCATACTGTTCTCTAAAAGTTCAGTTAGTCCTGGTTCATGGCTCAAAGCGCTTTGAATGTATCAGCCCATTAGCCCTCTGCATTCCCCTGAGTCTGAGAGCGGACAAGTGGAAATAACCCAGTTTCCAAATGTGGACTCAGAGGCACAGGAAGCTTAAATAACCTCAACAGGATCACTAATTCAGGCAGCAAACCAGTACACACATGGGACTGAGAGAGTGTCACAGTGTTCCATAGGCCTGAATGTGGTAACCTCTGCTGGTGTTCCTATAACTAGCAGATCCACGACACTGTGGTGAGATAACCCACCTCTGTACTGAACGCCTCCTTATCCCTGACACTTGGGAGTAAACGAGTTGACTTTAGGGAACATCATTCACAAAGGAAAGTTTTGTTTCCTGGGCCATCTTCTCTCTGGACTAGAAATGCCAGAATTCAAAACTTGGCCCCACCAGAGTGACCCTAGACAGGTTTCCTAACCTCTCCATGACTCAGTTTCCTCATCTGTAAAAGCATGATTAGTAATAGTATGTCCCTCAGACAGGGTGCTGTGGGGACTAAACAAGTTAATTCATGTAAAGGACTTAGAACCTGACACATAAGCATGCCACAAACATGAGTTGTTTCTCTTGTTCTTCCTTCTTTGGGAAGCTTTTTCATGCCAGGACCTTCCCATTCTTTTACTTCCTCTTCTTATCAAAATAGCAAAGGATCCAGTATCAGCTATCAATATTTTAGTGAGAAAGAGTTTCATGTTACCTGGGCCAGCTGGTTTGCTTATCAAGCATTATCTCTAATTGTGGAATGAAAAACTTGATTCCCGGTTTAAGGAAGGTGGGGTACCATAAATGTTTTGAGGGAGTAGGGGAAGGTGGGAGATGAGACTAGGAAAAACCTCAGTTAGCCTCAAAAATATCTGAAGGAACCTGGTTAAGTATTTGCAAGGTTCATCTTCTGCTTAAGACCAGTCTACCCACTTGACCAGAACCCCTTCCTTCCTTTTTTTTTTTTTTAAGATTTTATTTATTTATTTGAGGGAGAGAGAGAGAGAGAGCATGAGTGAAGAAAGTTCAGTGGGAGAAGCAGACTCATTGCCGAGCAGGGAGCCCGGTGCAGGACTCCATCCTGGGACTCCGGGACCATGACCTGAGCCGAAGGCAGTCGCTTAACCAACTGAGCCACCCAGATGGCCCCCCGCTTCCTTCTTTTAAAATCCCTCTCCATCCCTATTCTGTTCCTTCTCATCTCAGCATAAGCTACTTTTCCTTTACTCACCCTTAGTATTTTATCCTTCTTTCCTTCTACTCTAGACCAAGACCCTTAATTGCCAGGAATTCAGGGCCTGTTTTCGAGTGTCTTCTGCTCTGCTCCATGAGCCATTTCTAGCCTTGGTTCTCTTCACTCCAACCCTGCTTTGCCTTGATGACACTGTTGTGTATGCCAAAAGTGAGAAGATTTAAACTATGAAAGTATAATTTGCATATACCTGTTATGCCTGGTTATCTATTGGCATAATCATATAGAGTTTATATTTTTAAATATATGAAACATTGACTTTATTAGACTGTATTCAGAAATAACGAAACTGTTCTCATATGCTTGGCATTCTTAATTAATCGTTGTCTGTAGCCTTATCATTTGATCACAGCCTTGTCCACGGCGTTTTTCCTGCCAGGCATGTGTAATTAATACATGAAACTCAACTCCTAACCCTTTGCTACATGGGGGAGATAAAGGTAAGGAATAGAGAGGAGAGAAGACCAGGGGAGGGTGGATGAGAAGAAGAACTCCCAGAAGCCAGAGATAAATTTTCCCCAGGCCTTCCCCTCAACATCACCACCCAGGAGTAATATTTTAAAACCACAAGCCATAAAAATTATTGGTTCTCAGATTTAAGCTCTAGTCATCTTTGAAAGACCATCTACCTTTCAAAGCCTTTTTTTTAAAACAGAAGTAGAAATTACAGTTCATGTTGCAGTTTTTTTTAAAGATTTTATTTATTTATTTGACAGAGAGAGAGAGATGACATGTAGGCAGAGAGGAAGGCAGAGAGAGGGAGGAAGCGGGCCCCCTGCTGAGCAGAGAGCGGGATGCGGAATTCGGGGCTGGATCCCAGGATTCTGAGGTCATGACTCAAGCCTAAGGCAGAGGCTTTAACCCACTGAGCCACACAGGTGCCCCCATGTCGCAGTTTTAAATGACCTAAAAACTTAACAAAAACCCTGGCCACTTCTTATGGCGCTGGGCAAATTTGAGGTGGTTGTTAATTTCTTAGTCAGTGTTTCCCAACTTGCTTGTTACTCTTTTGTGTCCTTTGTTTAAAACTTTTGTATTAGTACATGAAATTCACAGGCACTTAAATTTTTTTACTCACTATATCACCAACATCCTACTATACATGTCTTAGAAGCTTCTGTGTGTATTCACGGTAACCCCAAATAACAGATTTTTATTTCCTCTGCACTGGTCTCCTGTTTTCCTTGGCATTGTCAATCATAAACCCCTTATATAAAATCAAGATCACACCTGTTGGCATAGGCACAAAATGTCAGAAGGAATGTGTTCAGTGAGCCCAGCTATTAAAAGTTGCCTCTGGTTATTCCTGCTAGAGTGGGCAGTATATCTGCCCTCAACTATAATCAGTTCAGGATATATTGCTATTTTTTTCTTCTAAGATTCTATTTTTTTAAGCAATCTCTACACCCGACGTGGGGCATCAACCCACAACTCCGAGATCAAGAGTCACACGCACTACCCACTAAACCACCCAGGCACTCCTGGGACATAGAGCTTTTATTTTTGATCCAATAATGCAATGGTTTCCAAACTACGTTCCATAAATACTTTAGGTCAACAAGGGATTTTTGAGTATCTTAGGAAAAAAGAGTGTATCACAGAGTGTGCTTTTGATCAATGCATGTTTCCTGGTTCATCTTCTCCAGTGACCGCTCCATAACCAACTACTGCTCTACGGGCAATTACGTAGGAATCTTGCCTATGTTTGGACACATAAGATAGGATTCATATTTTATAAGTCAGGTCGTATTTTGCATGTATGCTAATGTTTATCAAGTACTTAATATATGCTAGCATTGACTTGCATTATTTACAGTAGTCTTCTTAAACGCCCTGTGACGTAGGTGCTCTTGTTACCCCCTTCAACATATGAAGAAGTAGAGACCTAGAAGATGAGAAAACTCACTCAAAGTCTCGGAGTGAAAGAAATGAAGAGAGGATTGAAGCCCTAGCATTTGGCTTCCAAGTCCAGGCTCTTAAACACCGTGCTGTGCTCCCTCCTTAACAGCCGGAGGCCATTGCTGCAGAATCATCTTCCATGAATCAAGCTTTCCCTTTGTATGGTATGTTTGGCCCTCCCTTCCAACATACCCACCTTGACACATGTATGAATTACAAGCTTGGAATTTGTGTGAATCATGTCCCAGGGGGCACCCTTGTGCAAGTGAGTCCCAGGGCTGTTTTCCATGCAATGAGATGAGAGTTCCCAAATTCCACAGGCCAGTAGAATGGCAAAGACTGTGTTGTCTGAAGACCATTCTTGTGCTACGACCTCCTCCCAAAGGCCAGCAGTTGTCAGGGAGGGGAACTGCAGGATCCTGCATCCCCCCAGCTCTTTCAGTTCCTGGATGCGCTGTCTCCTTCTGGCTGCTCATATGTCTGCAGGGGCCTTCACTAGGGGACCTTTCTCCATTTTTTGGAGGGCATCAATGAATTAACTGTTCCCTTATTATTCCATCTTGTCAGTCTCAGGCTGAGTTGCCCTGGAAAGGGATGGATTATGCTGTGGATGCCCTACGGCACTGACCTGACCAAATCCCTTCATGGCAAATATGGTCCCTGGAACTCACCACTGCCACTCTGAAGTCTGTAGGCAAGGCCACACGGACTGTATTCGTAAAGCTCCTCCACCCCTCACTCCCCACAGTCTATCCATTATGAGGACTGCTCAGTGGCTTAAGACACCCATAACACAGGCTAGTTCAGGCAGATGGAGCCCTTGCCTCTCAGGAAGCTACTCCATGGATAGGAACGAGGTAGATAGGCTCTCTGCCCTTCTCAGAAAGTCCTAATGCTCTTACTTGTTCTTGGGACTCACAAGGTCGCCTTATTTATCCAATAGCAGCTTGCTCCACTGGAGGGACAGTGCAGACTGCTAGGATGATGGATTAGGAGAAACTATGGCAAAAACAAATCCAAGGGGCGCCTGGGTGGCTCAGTGGGTTAAAGCCTCTGCCTTCGGCTCAGGTCATGATCCCAGGGTTCTGGGATCGAGCCCCGCATCGGGCTCTCTGCTCAGCAGGGAGCCTGCTTCCCTTCCTGTCTGCCTGTCTCTCTGCCTACCTGTGATCTCTGCCTGTCAAATAAATAAATAAAATCTTAAAAAAAAAAAAATTTACATATGCATTTAAAAAAAAGAACATTTACATATGCATTAAAAAAAACCAAAAAAAAAAAAAAAAACCAAATCCAAGTTTTCTTAAGTTTTCTTCTTCCCCATGACTCTGGGATGAGATCCCTCATCAGGGATTCTTACCCGTCTAAGTCAAACAGGCTATCTTGTCCTCCTTTCACTTCAGCACCATTTCCTGTATTTTTACGGCCTTTCTCTTTAGGGCCAGGAGTCCATCTATCCATCCGTCCATTCGTTCGCCCCCTCCTTCCCTCCATTCATGGATCCACTCGCTTACTGTAAAGCGTTTACAGAGCCTCGCCTCTAAGAGGCTTTTCAAGTAGTTGGGGTTACGATGATTAATAATAAACAGTCCCTGCCCTTCAGGAGCTTCTAGTCTATTGGGAAAAAATTGAAAAATAAATAGGCGGTTCCAGTTATCACATATTGTAACAAGTAATGTTATTGCCTTTCTGAGCACAAAGGGGGCACATGTAAACAGCTTTGATCTTCCCCTTTTCTTTCTGGGAATCAGGCATCTTCCATCTCATTGTGACTTCTGACCAACCTCATTAGACTCTTCAAGGTCAGGGCTAAAGTTCAGTTTATAAAAGGGAAGTGGAAAATGCCACACTCTGATAATGAAACCAGCTCACTTCAGAAGCAAAAGTAATACTGAGAGAAAACATGTTTTCCAGCTTGAGTCAGCTTGTCTTCCTTTCTTTTTTCAGATGACTTATTTGGAGCACTGGAAAATGCTAGTATCTGATTTATCAAGGCCCTTACCCAGTCAACTCAAAATATTTACCCTGAATTGCAAATTTACTTTCCAGGCTTCGTTGGGTACACTGCAGTGTTTACAGTTGAAGATGTCTCAGAAGTACAATTATTTTGTCATGCACCTTAACTCTGAACATGTTGATGAAGCAAACTACCTTGTAGTTCTTTCCAAATGTTCTAGACCTAGTAGGGCACTCACATTTCCAATGGATCTCAACTTGGAACACTGCTGCTGCTTCATTGCACCCTCCACAGGTTTCTGAGGCGAGCTTTGACTTAGACCTGCTTCATTTTCCCAAGGGCAACATTTTGCCCTTCATCCTACTGCTTCCAAAATGTATTAAGTTAAACGTCTTTTCATTCTTGGATCCCTGATTCAGTCAATTCCTTTGCTTTGCAAAACATCCTGATATTTGTAACAAACACCCCAAGCGTCTCGGCCCATTGTTGGCCTGATCCAATAATAGCTCAAATATCCAAAAAATCCTCTGGTATAGAAGAATGAATGCAATTAGCTACCTGATAGATTCTAGACACTATGCTAAGTCTTTTAACTTAGGTTATTTCATTTAACTCTCAAAATAATCTTATAAGGTAAGTAGAACAGTACCTGGTACACAGTGGACACTCATAGAACACCTCCTGAATGAATGAGGAAATTACAATTCCTATCTTACAATCTAGAAAACCACAGATGAGAGAGGTCATTTCGTTTCGAGACCTCTTAATGGCCAAGCAGGTCTGCCTCTTCCTTGTCTGTGCCCTCTGTAGCATGTGCTTTAGACCAGTAAGTCGTTAAATATACTCTCTGAGAAGGCTTATGTTGCATCACCATCTGACGCCCTGAGGATTTTCTAAATCATTGTAATCAACACTTACTAAGCCCCCTCAAGTAACCCAAATCCTTTAATCCTCAAATGTGAAAGCGAAAAGTAAGGCTTTATCTTCGTGTCTGTGTTAGATAAAAGTCTCTCCTGAAACTCATTGGTCTTGGGTATCAATTATCCAGAGAAGCATAGAAAAATTCTCAGGAAAATTCACATGGCAAAATTAGTTTTAATGGCTTTAATTGACGTAAGAGCCATGAAGTAACTCTAGCTTCCTGACAAAATCTCTGCCACATCACCCCTTGTCCGCCCCGTTGAGCTCCAACTCTTTTCCAGGCTTCAGGTCCCTCCTCCCTCTCTCCTGCTCCCAGCATGCCCCTCTCTGTCCTGAGCCTTCCACCGCTCCCCCTCAGTGTATTGTTACCTGTGAGCCTTTGCTCATCCCACACCTGAAAGACTTCTGTGTCTCCCCAAGACTCATGTGCACGTGTGTGTCTTCCCATGACATTAAAAGTAAGGCCTTTTCTCATTTCACTTACAGTCCTGCCTCCTTTTCCAATAGTGGACAGGTGCTCTTGTGGACATTTGTAGAACTGGCTACATAGTCCTTAGTCTTGTCTTCCCAAGTGGACTGGACATTTTTTGGTTCCATCTTAAGACACTCCTAAAGATGTCTTAATTATTCCTGGGTGTAAGAGGTAGGCAGTGTTAAGTCCTATTAAACACTATTGATAAACCACCTTCATCCCCTACTGGGCACCAAATAAAAGAGGAAACCTAATGTTTTCTCACCCATCATGGCCTTAGTTCTGAATTTTTTCTACAAAAAAAGGATAATCTTCCTGGTAATGTCCATTTACAGTTTTCTTTGTCTCCTTATACTGGACTGTGGGCTATGTTCCTCAAATCCAACAAGCCCAAATATGAACTCTCTTTTCCCCAGATCTGTTCCTTTGTGTGTCTTCCTCATCTAAATTAATGATACTACCTGTACCATGTCACCACCTAATTTAATCATTCAGCTCTTCTCTACCTCCCCCAACTTCTCTATCTCCTAAATTCAATCAGTCACCAAGTCCTTGTTATTTATCTACTGAATATATTCTAAACTGTCTACTCTTTCCATTCCCCATTATTCCTATTTTAGTTCAGACCCACATTATTTCTTTCCAGGACTGTTGCATTATTTCCGAATGTGATTTCTCTCCTCCTGTCTCTCCTAACTCCCCTCCAACCCATTTGCTAGACGGTTGTGTCACTCTCTTGCTTAAAAGTCTTTCAGTGACTTCTTATAAAACCCAGTCTCATTTTAGGATTTCTAGCTTAATTTGATCTAATCAGGAAAAAATCTATAAAATCTCTATGTAAGATACCTTACTAAGATTTTCTTTGTAGCTAAATACATGACCAGTATTAGTAGATGTTTCATCAAAATAGGAAAAAATGTATGTTTTTGTCTCTAATTTACAAAGAGAAAGGTCTAGATTCCTTACTTGTAGTGTCCATATTTTGACAATTTCCTCCTAAATTGGGTCCAATGATATTTTTCAGTAGAATGTTTGTTATTTTGTGTTTATTTGATATTTGGAGTTGAAAAATCTACTTACCAATGACTATGTAGTAATGGTGTTTTGTCAGTTTCCTTATATTTCTAGTTTGTTGGTTTGTTTTTGTTTTTTACTTGGAAGATATATTTCAAGCATTCATTTTTGCAACTGGGGAAACTTCTTTGTTGAGAAGATTTATACCATTATTTTTTTTTATTTTGGAAATAAAAATGTCTCTCATGATATGACTTCCCTTTAACTCTCCAGGCTTTACTTCCGCTATTCCCTACTTTCCTCTTACATACCACTAATATAGTCTGCTTCTGGTGCTTCAGCTCTTTCCAAATATACTTATAATATTGCCTTTCCTGACATTCCTATGTAACTATGACTCGAACTTCATATCCAAGCTCAGCAGTTATACCTTGAAACTCTTTGTAAACCCTCAGTACCAGTACTAATCTGTCTTCTCACTTCCCACCTTATATTATCTGTGTACATGTCTGTGTTTCTCACTAGAGAAACAGGGGGCACCTGGGTGGCTCAGTCATTAAGCGTCTGCCTTCAGCTCAGGTCATGATTCTGGGATTGAGCCCCGAATTGGTCTCCCTGCTAAGAGGGAAGCCTGCTTCTCCCTCTTCCACTTCCCCTGCTTGTGTTCCCTCTCTCACTGTCTCTCTGTCAAATAAATAAATAAAATCTCTAAAAAAAAGAACATGGGCCAGACTTTCATCTTTTTTTTTTTCTTTTACTCCCACACAAGGCCTGAAACATAGTAGGTCGCTTAATTTTCATGTATTGTACTCAACCATACTGAACTCCCAATGGTCACCACACTTGGAGCCTTGTCCCGTTCTAACCCATCCTCCTAATGTCCAACATGATTGATCATCTTGGGTTTCCATCATCCCTTCACTTCCCACTGGATGTTCGACCTGACTTCTCCAGTATAAACTGGAGTGCTTAACCAAGAGGTGGCCTCTCGTCCAAGTTCTTTTGCCTCATCTTCTTGGAGTAACCACCTCAGGGTTTGTGCTCTCTTGCCTCAGAAGTGGTTTCTTGTGATTCAGCATCACTCTAGAGAGTGAGTGGTAGAGAGATGGGTCCATCAGACATCACGGCCGTTCAATACTTTTTGTTTGGAATCTATGCTCTTCAAGCCACTTTTTGATTATTGTTGGACTTACTATATTGAAAAGTTGTTGATCCATAAACAAGAACATCTATGATCATTCAGAAGTTTCATTTTTCGTTATAACTGCATTAATTTGCATTCTGTGGTAATTAATTAGCTTCTTGAATAATTAGATGGTTTTGAAAAGATTTGTTTATTTATTTATGAGAGAGAGAGAGTGCAGGGGGAGGGGCAAAGGGAGAGGGACAAGCCCAGAGCATGGAGCCTGATACAGGCTCTGATCCCAGGTCCCCAAGAACATGACCTGAGATGAGACCACAAGTCTGGTGCTCAACTGACTGAGCCACCCAAGCGCCCCTTGAAGAATTAGTTTGTATAGCCATTACTGATTTAGTCAGCGTCCTTAAGATGCAAGAACTAAAACTCAATCAAACTAGCTTGTGTGTGCAGCAGGGGGAGGATCCTTTAGGTGCAGCAATAAAGGAGCTGGATATCATGGGAATTCATGAACAGAGCTTATTATAAATTTGGAACTTTGGGGAACTGAACAGGAAAGCTGTCAGAACCTGGGCCAGCTCTCCCTCCTTCTCTCATGGGTCTTCTTTCCTATTACCCTTATCTTTCCCTATACTCTGCATATCTTTCCATTTCTTCATAGCATCTACATATTCTTACTGCATTATAAATTTGGCTTACACAATCTATCATGGCCTCTTCAGCTTTTCTCTGAGTTAATTTCATTCTCTCTCTCTCTCACTTTCTTTCTTTCTCTCCAGCACCGCCCCCCCCCAATTTCTCAGAAAGAGAATTGGTGTCAGGTTATCTTTTCAAGCTATGGATAAATGTGTCTGTACTTAGTCAACTTTGCTTTATCTCTATGACTACTATTTTGGTCAGATGATCATTTCTCACCTGAATCAGTACAATGATCTTCCTACTACCATCTTCCTCCACTCCCAATCCATTTCCCATATCCTTCAGAAATTTCCCATTGCCTACATGATAAAGTACAGCTGCTTTAACATCCTTATAAGACACTTCATGTTCTAGCCTCATGACCTCGTCCCCAGGTACCTCACCAGCCTGTCTTCCTTCTCAATCTTGTCCGCTGCCTCACATCATACTGAAATTATTTAAGTTGCTTTAAATAGGCTGTGTTTTCTCTTACCTCTGGTTATATGCTCTTCCTTCCATCTGGAAAACTCTTCCTCCTCTATAACTGGTCTTCTCTTACTTAGCTTTCAGCCCCCAGCTTAAACATCACTTCTTCCAGAAAGTTTTCCTTGATCAGGTTAATTGACGATGCTGCTAGATGCTTCCATAACTCTCCCTATCAGAGAAGAACAATTTATGTCTGCCTATTTAATCATCAGGCTTTCTAGATAGAGTGTAAGACTCATGATAGCAAGGAATGTGACTGTTTTGTTCACCATTGTATTCTTGATATATAACAGTCACTTAATGAATATTCAATAAATGAGTGTAGGGCCTACCATAGGTAATTGATATTATTGGGAGCAGGGTCAGTTCATGACATATAGATGTACCTTTGTCCTAACTAATGTGTCTTAAGCAGGTGTGCGAGAAGAGAATCTTCCCTTAGTAGGGGCTGTGGTGCTGTTAGACAACATGATGGAAACGTTTAACACAATTACCCAAAATCTGATTTGTCAGATTTGGTGACCCAGAAGATTAAATGACTACTAGATTGTGAGAGTCCTGTAAAGCTCAGCCTGAAGCAACTTAGTGACTGCCCTCTGCACCCCCATCGTAACAAAACTAAAATTCCAACTCCTTGCCATGACCTGCAAGCGCTCACATGATGAGGCTCTGTGTGACACTCTCAGCCCATCCCACCCACAGTTTCACTCACTCAATCCCTCCAGTAATGCCAGGTATTTCCCATCTCGGGGCCTTTGCACTTGCTGTTCATTCTGCTTGGAGCTCTCTTCCCTAGATCACTGTACAGTGGGGTCTTCCTTTACATTCTTTGGTTTTTACCAAAAGCATTGTCCTCTTCAGAAGGGACCTCCCAGTAAAATGGCCCTGACTCCTTCATAATACTCATCATAAACTAAAATTATCTCGTATGTTTGCTTGCTTATTCTCTGCCATCTCTATTTAGAAGGTAAGCTCTAAGATGGCAGGGAATCCAGATGCATTGTAAGAATCTAGAACAGTATTTATGACAATAGTTGCTCAATACATCACTGAATGAATGACTGAAGGAATGGCAAGGCTTGGGCCCAGAGTTAACATAGGATTTTTTTAATCTGAACCTTCTTCAGCTTTGTACTACTTTACTGTTTCCTAAAATAAACATAAGAAGGAGATAGTCTCATGAAATATATGTCAACTATCCCAGACAGAGGCGTGTGTGCTATCCACTCTTCCCTGCAGACTCCTCCAGGATCCTTCATCTCTCCCTGACCCACTTCTGACCTTGACCCTCTATCCTGACAGCCCAGGGCAGGGTCAGACATCAGCAGTCTCTTTTTCCCTGCTGGCTAGGGCCATTCTGGGTACTACCCAGGTTCCTGGGGTCCATGCACAACAGAAGCTATATGAATAACAATATTACTTGGAATAGGAAAGAGAATTAGAGCTTTATGATCCCTGGACTTCTTCCTGTCTCACTGTCCCGGATGCACAGACATGGGCCAGGTTCTTCTTTAGTACCGTGCATGTAAAGTTGACTGACCAATATCTTGGGATGCAAACTATCCAAAAAAGTACAATTCTGCAAAAAGATTTAAATATGCATTTGTCAGAGTCACTTGTCAAATGTTTCTGTTCCACCATTCCACCACTTCATCTGTAAATCTGGCATCAAACCCACACAGTATTGGTATCTATAGATTCAGGGAGGAATCACTGATGCCACTAAAACTGAATGATCTCAGTTCCC